>NC_056732.1:238987620-239160120 GCF_019279795.1 Protopterus annectens | reverse complement strand
CTTGCCACTAGCAAAAGTATTTTTTTCCAGTTGTATGTTCCATCAGTGTAATTTTTCAGTGGAATTACTGCCAGTCACTGCACAGGAGCTGCATGTCGTTTCCCATCAGTGCTTATTGGAAAAACTTTGCTGGACCCAAATGGCATCTAAGAGGGTTGTTTATCTACCCAGTGCAGTGAGGGAAAAGGTCATATCTGCTGGCTGCATTTATACTGTGTTGCTCAAGAGTACTAGGAGGGGAATGGTCAGCATTCTGCCTTGATTGTCTTTCTGATGCCTTATACAAGTCCATAATGAAATCTTGCTTATTTTCTTAGGCAGGCTCGATACTGCTGGTTCACTGGTGGATTGTTCAAGTCTGTGCAGTTTTACTGCTAAGTAACAATGAGGCAGGTTAGATTGTACCACATCTTGTATCTGCTGCTCTTGTAATGTTACACTTTACTCCAATTTACTTATCTGAATCTTGAACTACTGCCTTGTATGCTTGATGGCTGGCATTGTGTGAGGTACATGGTATTCAGACTTTATGCTTTGCTTACATTTTCTGGACTTTAACCTTGTTGATGTCTGTTTTTCAGAATGTAGATCTTTCAGTTGATGAATCTAGCCTTACAGGAGAGACAGAACCATGCTCCAAATGTGTAGTACCTCAGCCTGCAGCGGGCAATGGAGACCTCACATCCAGAAGCAACATTGCTTTCATGGGTACACTAGTTAGATGTGGCAAAGGAAAGGTAAAATAACTATTCCTATCTGCTTAGCAAGTAAATCAACAGTTGATGTCTAAATCCTAGTAGTTTCTGTGTAACAGACCTGTATTTCCAAAGAGATGAAGATAAGTGATGCTGAAGATTTTAGATTTTGCCTACTAAACCAAATTGAGGTTGTATAGATTGTAGAGTTTAGCTTGAATATCTGACCTTGTGAACACTTTGCAAAGGTGATCCCAACAGCAAACCAGTGCAGAGGACCTCAAATTGGCAAACTTCTTGTAATTTGTAGCTTTTAAATGCTATAATGCTGTTAACTAGGAGGGTATCTCCAACCTCTATGCTTCTCATTTCTTTTCTGCTGATTGCAGTTTGGATGCCATTCTTCATTCACATTGGAAGAAAGTTAGAGTTCACTGTGAAGATATGAGCATTCTCGAGTAACATTGCATGGACTATTTGGAAGTGCATCATGATGTAGCAGTGTCGTGAACGTGATGAGTTTTAGCCTGATTATTCAGAGGGAGTGTGTTATTTCAATGTTATGTTTATCTCCTTGTTTTTTAAATTATTTGAATGCATTGTCATTAATACAAAATTGTCTTCGGCAGCTGAGTGGTTTATAGTTGGGGATTGTAATATTGATTAGAAATGTGTTCACCCTGAAGGAAATGGAAACCCTTGCAGAGTTTGGTTTATCACAGTTCATGGACAAGCCCCCCCACCACCACACACACACTTTTACACATACTCATAGATATCTTTACTGATTGTGCTTCTGTTCTTGATTAGGTTTTGTCCAGTGGTCTAAGCCTTATCACAGGATCAGATACACTGGAATCTGTTTAAGGGATTCCCATCCTGTGTAATGCTCCGTTTGTTGTGATTCAGGTGGCCTGATCTCCATAACCGTAGTAATGTTAAAGGTTGGTGGTTTAGTATAATTCTGTTTAATTTCACAGATGCCTTTGCTTCAGTAGAAATTTTCAAGCAACATCGCTGTAAATCCTGAAAAACTAAGTGTATTCCTACACTTACCAGTAAAAAATGTAAATAATTAAAGTTATTAAAAAGAGGTTCCTTCACAGAAGTCAGGTTTTGATTTGTACCTTGTCAGCAGTAATGGTATGCTCACTTTTCCTGACTTGTGTCCCTGCACACACTAGGCATCAGGTTATGATATTAGGATTACATTTGGATTACCCTTATTAATGCATCTGTTCTCAGCATACTAAGTACATCTGTCACTGATCATGATCTGTGTGTGGATGACTGTAGCAGTATAATTTATTACATAAGGGAATCGGCCACAGCCTAACACTTGCTCAAGAAGCCTGACTACCACAACTCTGCTTGAGCCTTCACAGACCAAAACCCTCTCTATACAGAGATGCATTTCTGAGTTCAGGATAAAAGAGGAGGTTGACTCACTCCATCTTCAGTTCTTTTTTTTTTTTGTGTGTGTGGGGCTACTGGTGTGTGCATTACTTGGCGTCTGAGTTTATGATCACGCACGTGATGCCTTCAGCCATAGAACTCCAGTTGCAAATCTTTGAAAGATGTTTTTTTTTTCCTCCATATTTTCCTTTTCTGTTTCTGTGATGTATATCTTACTTGGGAAACTGTTGTGGTTCTCTGCGTATGCTTCACGCAGGTCTGATGAAGCTTTTTTGAGTGTGGGCATATTCCAACATAAAGAATGTAATTCTAAGCATCTCACTAGGATGGGGAATATTTTAAATGGGAGACAAAGGAAATATTGGTCAGTAAAAAGATGGGTTATTTGAATGGATAACTGTTGCACAAAGATTCATTACATATGGAAACATCAGTGTGCTAACAGTCTGCCCAGCCAACTTTAACTCTGTTTACACAAGACTACAGATCATTGATCTGTCCACACAGATGCATGTCTGTATCCTGGATAAAAGACGATGCCAGACCATTCAGTCTTCATTTCTATTTTTGCCATAGTTGTGAGCACTTCTTAATGTCTGTTTCCTGTCACTGATATCCAGCTCTTCTATTTTCATATTTTCTGTTCCGTTTCTGTGATGTTATTTATAATTGCAGTTCCTAGGGTAAGGATTATAATTCTAATTGTCTTTTTTACTTAGAAAAGTATCACCTGTCATTAACTTCACAAATTTGTGAGTTTATGTGAAGAAACATGGAGTCCCTCTTACAGTGTGGTTGACAGAAGAACTTAGATGCAGTGTTGCAGGTATCCGAACAGTCCTCTACGTCAGGTGAAGGCCTCTTTTCCCCCTTGAAACCCTATAGGAAAGAGCCTTGACATAAGGAGGTTAAGAGGAAAGGACCATCAAGTGAAATACCAATGAAGAGGATTGTTGTAACAGTGTTGTATAGGTCTGAGGATGCCACAAACAGCCAGTCCATGGTAATGATGTTTGTAGTTTGTCTGACAACACTGAAGGACTCCCAGCTATTACCATAACCACCTGAGAAGAGTGACTCTCTGACGTTAGCGCACCTTCTTGGAAAAGAGTACAAGAAAGAAGGAATGCATAGACCATTGGTTAAAGCAGTGGACCTCTAGCTGCAGTATGTAATGCTTACTGAAGAGAAAGAGCTCAGTTCTTCATCTATAATGCCTTAGGCACATGGGGGGAAAATAAGCAGGAGTATTGTAGGAAACTCATTATCAGGAATCTGAGACTTCTTTTTAGCACCTCAGAAAATGTTCTGTGCCTAGTATGCTGCCCCATTCTGAGCAGTCTGTCACACTCAGTTTATTCAGGACCTTAACTCATTCACTCCAGTGAAGCTCAGGAAGTTTGCAGTGTAACTTTCGATGGGCGGAGCTTAAGGCTTTGACAGAATCAAATTATGTCCTCACATTCCAAACAAATGTTCGTATTTCTGAAACCACAGTGGTTATGAAAGAAGTATAAATGGGAAACTCTTCAGTGCAAACTGTTTTTATAGTAGTAGTATTATTTGGATTCTAGGTCTTGATCCGAAGTTTATAAGTCACAATAAACACAGTAACTATTACATTTGTAATGTTTTGTAAACAACTTACAATATCTCAGCAGCCACTCTAATTACACACATACTGTCAGCAACATTTTATTTATCTAGCTGACAGCACTCATGAGGCTAAGGAGTTCTGTTTTTGTTACGTGGTTGTTCAGATATTTAGAAAAATGTTAACATTATATCTGTATAAATTAACATCATAAAAACAACAGATGTTATGTGATCCTATCTCGCCTACATTCTGTACTGATGGGCTTGGAGCCGATCCCTCGGCTCAGACTCGGCACGCTATGCTATAGAGCGAGGCCTCTTATTGGCTGAGCTATTTCTTATCCCAGGATGCACCACCACTAATCCCCCAGATCTCATTTGCCGCTTGCAAGCTAGGACGTGGTCTTAAACTTGGCTGGGCTAAGTACTGTTTATTCAGACTTTTCCTGTCAGAAATTGTGTTTAATTGAACCCAAAAGCTGTTTTAACAGCTATCGTTGTTGTACGAGTGTATTTGAAAATTTTTGTTGTGAGAATTGTGTTTTTCGTTAAGGGAAGGTTTCCCGTTTAAGTTAGAGGGGCCTTCCCCTTTTCTAGCTAGCGTTTTGTGTTTACTGGTCAAGTACCTGCTTAAGTTAGAGGGTCTTGACCCTCAATTTATGTGTTTTTGTGCTACTAGTTCGTGTACTGTTTTTGTGTAAAAAAAAAAAAAAAACTTTAAACTTTCTTAGTTTTTCTGTGATAATCTGTTTCCCTAGGTAGTCAAAATGTCTAAGGAACATAGACCCTCCAGGTTTAAAAAGTGCGCGAGGTGTGGTTATAAGATGTCCATAACGGACGACCACTCGTGCGTTTATTGTTTAGGCGCCAAGCACCTACAAGAGTCATGTAGCGTGTGTCACGCCTTCTCATCAAGGGTCCTCCAGGAGAGGAAAAACAAATTAATCCTTAAAGGGTTAATTAAGCCATCCTTCGAGGAGGCTTTATCTTCTTCTCCCTCTCCTTCAAAAAAGAAAAGCGTCGGCTCCGACCAGTCTGTCGGAACCGACTGCCAAAAAACCTAGGCAGACTTCTCCATCGGCTCCACGGACTTCGGAGCCGAGGGCGGAACGGTCTGCCTCGATGCCTCCAGTCTCGACCCCTCTGGTTTCGGAGCAAAGGACTGGGGCATCGAGAGGCGGGTCACCTTCATCGGCTCCACTGATATTGGAGCCGATGAGGGTTGCCGGCTCAGACTCTTCCCCTTCGGCGCCGAAGTCCTCATCGGCACCGAGGGAAATTGCCTTGAGATCTCCCTCGGAACCGATAATTATAGAATCCATTCGGAGCCAGTCCCCTAGTCCTATGGAGCCGATGGAGAAATCGGTTCGGACCCGATCGATATCGTCCAGATCCTCCAAGATGTCTGATTCGGACATCGACAGGGTGCTCCTAAGACTCTTCCAGTCTCCGGTGTTCCAAAAGTTAGTTTCAGCTCCAGCCCATTCGGCTTCGGAGCCGATGGTCCACCCTGCTACTATGGTTCCTCCTCCAACAGCCTCGGCACCGTTGGAGCCGGTGCTGGTGGAACTGGTGGAGGTTTTAGGGTTGGGCCCGACCCTTACTCCAACTCCGGCTCTTGAGTCGGAGTTCGGTACGTGGACTTCTTCCGTCGGCCCCGGGGGGGATGCTTCGGGACTGATGTTTTCGGTCCCAAGTCTTCCTCTCGGTGCGTCGGCTGCGGGAGTGCCGTCTACTGTCGTGGCCACGGAGGTGGGACCCTCCCAGGATTCTGGTGGTCCCGCCTTCAGGGCTATGAGGAGTGCATTAGCCAAATCATGTTTGGCTACCTCCACGGTCTCCCCAGCTCCTTCCCTGCATACCGAGACTGGGTCTTTGGCAGTCCCCCTGTCCTTAGACAGCGGAGCCCCGGGGCCTGAGGTTACCCCCACTGGGGTCCCCCCCCCCTCCTGGAGGTCCTTCTGAAGCTTCTTCGGAAGAACCCCCCAGGAAAAGATCATGCAAGAGGAAGCACGTTGACTCCCCTGATGAGACTCTTACATCAGACACTGATCTCGATGATGCAGAAGGGTCCCCTAAGTCGTCCTCAGATGATGTCTCCTTTGCAGACATCCTGGAAGCCCTTAAACAACGAGGCGGCTGGCAGTCCAAACCCCCTTCTGCTGATGAGTCGGTGTTCCTTAAGGCCTTCGGGGCTCAGCCGTCCGCCTCCTGGGTGTCTCCGCCCTTCGACGAGCTCTTGGATTTGATCTGTCGAAGGGCGTGGGAACACCCAGACTCTATGGAACCGGTGCCTGCTCGTCCTAATAAGTTCCTCTCAGCACCCCTGAAAAGAGTTCCTAACTAAAGGTGTGGCTGTAGATGCTTTGGTGGTGGCATCTGCTACCCAGCAAGATGTAGCAGAGGCTTCGACGTCCGTCCATCCTCCTAATAAGGAGTCTAGGAGCATGGATCGGTACGGAAAGCGCACCCTAAGTTCAGCGGCCTTCATATTAAGGTCCTTGAACTACCTTACGCACTTTACCAGATTTCAGAGGGATCTGATTAAAGAACTTTCCGATACCCTCTTGGGTAACCTGCCTGAGGAGCTGACCCAGACGGTTGGCTCTCAGCTGGCTACACTGTCGTCCATTTCAAACTCGTCCATGAGGCTCATTTCTTATGCGGCCGAAGGGGCGAGTAGAGCGGCGGGTACAGGCATTGCTCTACGGAGACAAGCCTGGCTCCGCCTGTGTCATTTCGCAGAGGCCTTTAAGTCTTCCTTTGCTGACGCCCCCTTTGATGGGTCCTCCCTGTTTGGACCCAAGGTAAAGGACACACTGACCTGCTGCGAGCAGGAGGGTAAGACTTTGACTGCCGTAGGGGCACGATTTTCCACTCCCTTTCGGCCTTACCCCAAGGCTAAAAGAGGAGGGAAAATGTGGTTCCGTAGATCTCAGAAGCCTTACCCCTCTCAGCAGGATGATCCCCCTTCCAGAGGCAGGAGGGGAAATTCTTCCGGAAGACGCCGTCCCAGAGGCGGCAGAGGCCCTCGCAACACTGGAGACCGCGAGTCCTTTCATGGCTCTTTAGCCTTTTACAGTCCCTGAGGGATTGCCCGACTGTGCAGCTCCTGAGCCAGTCGGGGGTCGTTTTTCGAAGCACCTAAAAGCCTGGGAAGGTATCACTCAGGACCGATGGGTGCTTCGAATTATCGCCGGAGGTTACACCATCCCTTTCTCTCTCTCCACCTCAGTCCAAAAAAATCCCTGACCCGCCACCCAGTCAACGGGAAACTGCAGCCTCAGAAGTTTCAAAGCTGCTGCAAAAAGGAGTCATCCAACCGGTCCCCGCAGACCAGATCGGATTAGGGACTTACTCAAGATTATTTTGGTGCCAAAAAAGACCGGGGACTTGAGACCCATTTTGGACCTCAGTATTCTAAACCGTTCAGTCAGAAAGTCCAATTTCCGAATGGTCACCCTACAAACCATTCTCCCATTGCTGGAGAAAGGTGTTTGGATGTGCTCCATAGATCTCAAGGACGCTTATTACCATATTATGGTACATCAAGCATCCAGGAGACATCTGCGCTTCAGCCTAGGAGGCAGTCATTTTCAGTTCCGCGCGCTGCCCTTTGGTCTCACCACAGCCCCCAGGGTGTTCCACAAGTGTTTGGCGGTCGTGACTGCTCACCTGAGAAGTCTAGGATTCCAGGTGTTTCCGTATCTAGATGACTGGCTCCTAACTGCCACCTCCAAGCATCTACTATTGCGGAGCCTACAAGCCACTATATCACTGGGCAATACCCTTGGAGTCACCTTCAATTGGCCAAAGTCTGTGTTGCTGCCATCTCAACGCATAAGATTCATAGGGGTAGAGATAGACTCAAACTGAATGCGGGTCTATCTACCTACAGACAGAATTCAAACCATACAGTCTCAAGTTCAAGCCTTACTTCCCAGATCCAAAGCCCCAGCCAGAATGATCCTGCAACTATTGGGATCCATGTCCGCCACGGTTCTTCTAGTTCCACTTGCAAGGTTGCACATGAGAATTCTCCAGTGGCTTCTTTCAGCTCAGTGGTCCTTTCAGGAACTCCCTCTCAGTCACCTCATATGGATTACGGAAACCTGCAAACGGGACCTTCGCTGGTGGCTAGTGCCCTCCAATTTGGATCAGGGACGACCCTTTGTTCTACCTCCTCCTGCGGCCACTTTGACCATGGGACACCTCCCAGATGGGGTGGGGGGGGCATTCCCTGGGCAGGTCAGTCCAAGGCAAATGGCACCCAAAAGAGACCCTACTTCATATCAACATCCTAGAAATGAGGGTGGTGCTTCTGTCCCTTCAAGCCCTTCACGATTACCTCCCTCAGGGCGTGATTGCCGTTCACTCAGACAACATGTCAGTTGTCTGGTACTTGAACAAACAGGGAGGGACCAGATCCTATCCTCTTTGCAGAGAGGCCATGAGGGTTTGGGAATGGGCAGTGTCGACCAAACGATTCCTAGTGGCTACTCATATCCCAGGCAAGTCCAATGTGATAGCCGACAGATTGAGCAGAACCATCCTCTCTCCTCACGAATGGTCTCTGAACATCACGGTGGCAAATCAGATTTTCAGCAAATGGGGAGTTCCGTGTTGCGACCTCTTCGCGACTCCTCTAAATACGAAGTGCAAAAAGTTCTTCTCCCTCACCCCGGCTCCGGGGAAGAGCCCCATGGACGCACTAGCCCGTCCTTGGCCCACCGGCTTGCTTTATGCCTTCCCTCCAGTTCCTCTCCTTCCCAGGATGATCCAAAAGGCATCTCTCTTGGGAAGCAAAATGATCTTAGTTGCTCCTTACTGGCCTCGTCAAGTATGGTTCCCCTATCTTCGGAAGTATGCTCTGGAAGGTCCATGGTTCCTGGATCAGATCCCAGACCTTTTGGTTCATCAGTCGGGACTATTCCACCAGTCCCTTCACACCTTAAAATTGACGGCTTGGCTCCTCCTCTTCCGACTATAGTCAGGAGTCATACATTGGATCCAGAAGTTGTACACATCTTATCTTCGCCCACAAGTCTGCTACAAAGAAATTGTATTCTAACAAATGGAAAAGATTTGCTATTTGGGCTCAACTCCGGGGCCTGGATCCCATCACTATTCCCGTATCAGAGGTACTAAAATTTTTAACTTCTCTTTTCAATCAAGGCTCTTCAGTCTCTACCATCAAGGTTCAATTGGCAGCTATTTCCAATTTTCACGAATCTATAAACCCACCTTTAATGAGCAACAGATTGTGTAAGACCTTCTTGAAAGGTGCTGCGCTTTTAAGACCTCCGATTTCTCATCCTGCTCTTCCATGGGATCTCAATGTGGTGTTACGCGCCTTAACTTCCTTCCCCTTCGAACCGGCAGCGACATGTGATCTAAAATTTCTATCGTGGAAGACTGCTTTTCTGGTGGCGATTACTTCTGCCAGAAGGGTTTCAGAGCTTCAAGCTTTGTCTGTGAAACCTCCGTACTTGGTTTTTCACAAAGACAGAGCATCTCTCAGGCCAAATCCTACCTTTGTACCTAAAGTTTGTTCCACTTTCTGCCTACAACAATCATTAGAACTTCCAGTCTTCTTTCTGAAATTTTCTAACAAAGCGGAATTCATATTCCACACATTAGATGTCCACAGGCAGTTGCGTTTTTATTTAGATAGGACCAAACAAACAAGGAAAACAGATCAGTTGTTTGTATCCTTTGCAGACAATAAATTGGGCAAAGCTGTCACAAAGGTCACTATTGCCAAATGGATCAGGGACTGTATTACTCAAGCTTATTCTTATTCTAACAAAGAGCTTACCACCTCTGTCAAAGCTCATTCTACAAGGGCTATGGCTACTTGATAGCATTTCATTCTAAGCTTGCCATTAGTGACATTTGTGCTGCGGCTACATGGTCTTCCCGCACACCTTCATTTCCCACTACAAATTGGATGTGGCATCTAGAGGACGAGCTTCATTTGGTTCCACAGTGCTCAGGAGTGTTTTCCAATGAGCCACCCAGGATTTAGGTGCTAGGACGCTGTCCCATCAGTACAGAATGTAGGCGAGATAGGATCACATAACATCTTTTAGTTATGTACTTACCATAACTTTAGATGTTTGGGATCCATCTCGCCACATTCCCAATAACCCACCCTCCTTCCCCCTGCCTTGGAGATCAGAGGATATCAGAAGGTCCAAATCCTGTTGTTTCATCTTGAAACATCTAACAATGTTATATAAACAAGTTGTGCATGTGTGCATGAATGCGGACAAACAAGATCTGGGGGATTAGTGGTGGTGCATCCTGGGATAAGAAATAGCTCAGCCAATAAGAGGCCTCGCTCTATAGCACAGCGTGCCGAGTCGGAGCCGAGGGATCTGCTCCGAGCCCATCAGTACAGAATGTAGGCGAGATGGATCCCAAACATCTAAAGTTATGGTAAGTACATAACTAAAAGTTAATATCTGTTTACATGGACTAGACAGAGGTCACATATTAAATAAGTTGAGTTTGCCATTGTGTAAGCTTTAAGATGAAATCTTTTAAAACCTTACACACAACATGGAATTATTGATGCAAATATGGACAAGCAGTATTTGATGCCTAGATGTGTCGGTAGGAGTTAACTGCAGATGCACCTGTAGGCATCACTCAGATGTAATGAGAAGTATTTAGTAGAGGATCTCTTCCTGCAAAAGTAACCAGTAATGAACTCAGGCATCCACTTATCTAGACAGATCTAGTGAAGAGAAAATACTGCTTTGGTTGCGGATGCCGATTCATCCTTGGAAAAAAATGAGGTACAGGTCTTTATTTGTCTTTTGTTAACCAGGTTGGTCCACTGGGCTGGTGGCCCATTTTCAGTGGAGGCCTGATGAGAAAAGCTCAAGATAAAGAAAACAAGTTCCAAAATTTGTAGCAATTCTACAAACATTAGAATCTAAGAAATATGGTAGAGTATGTTAAGGGTATATAATGCATACATTTGTGACATAAGAGATAATGTACATAGTATCATGAAGTCATTCAGTAAGGACAATCAACAATTAACAACGAATGTAAAAACGAGTAAAATTGTGATCTAGAAAAATTGGGTGGGTTGTAGGTAGGTGGAGTGATTACAGGTACAAGATGGAGAGTTGACCAGGTAACTCTTTAGTTCTCTTTTGAAATTAATGGGAGAGTGGATAGAGTGCAGATAATTAGAGAGCTTGTTCCAAGTTTGAGACATGAGCATTTGTAAAGTAATTTGCCTATAGTTTTATTGGGTCTGTAGGTGTCCAGTAGGTTTTGGTCAATGCTGCAGAGGGATCGAGAAGATTTATAAGGGGATAAGATAGGAAGGGGCAGTTGGCAGGTTTATATAGTAAAGAATGAGTCATTTGAAGCTGAGATAGTAGTAGAAGATGAGGGAATTCAAGCCACCAAAGTTGTTTGTGGGAAAGGGAATGGTGGGATTTGTATGGAAGGTTGCAGGCAACTCTGGCTATGTGGTTGTATGTATGATTGAGTTTAGTTAAAAGGTTTGTTTGGAGGTGGATAAAAATAGGGGGAGGCATAGAGAGAGCAAGGGAGGAGGAGGTAGGCTTGGGCAATGGAGGTCCTACAGGTAATAGTTAAGAATTTTTTGTTTCTATACAACAGTCCAAGTTTTGGGTTGGTCTTTTTTATGGACTGTTGTATGTGAATGTCAAATTTCAGTTGATCATCAATAGTGACCCCCAGCAGTTTGGTGTGCTAGTCTGCATGAATTATGTTATCTAGGTTAGAGATAGAGAAGGATGACCTATGATTGGCCATTGATCGTGGGAGGAAGAAGAGTAGCTTGTTTCTTGGGGGGGGGGTTAAGGATGAGTTGGTTATTGAGTAACCAGTGTTCAATGGTTTTAAACGAGGTTTGTGTCAGAGTGGAGGTCAGTAGGGTTGTTGGAGAGGGTAATAAGATTAGACTTGTCTGCGTATTAGATTAGAGTAGATGTTCAGCAAGCGGAGCAAAGGTTATTAGAGAAATATTGAAGAGCAGGGGGCCTAGGATAGATCCTTGGGGAACACGTGTGTTGGGTAATAAGGGAGAGTATGAGGACACCCATCTAACAGATTGATGTCAGTTAGTTAGATAGCTAGAGAACCAGTTAGTAGTGGAAGCAGAGAGGTTGAGTTTGGTTAGTTGTTACGAAGCTTAGGGTGGGAGATGGTGTTGAATCCCTTAGAGAGGTCAAGGAATAGGCATGACGCCAGTTTGTTGTCATCTCTAGCTTTGACTGTGGTCTGTGTAAAGGAAAGAAGGGCAGTGGAGATGCTGTGGTGAGGCCTAAATCCGTGTTGAGAGGGGGTGAGGAGATTTTTCTGGAGTAAGTGTTTGAGAAGCTGCAAGTCATTGCATTTTTCTAGTATTTTTGAAAGAGGTGAGAGGATGGCTATAGGGCAGAAATTAGCTGGGTCTGTGGAGCTACATCGTTTATGAAGTGGAATTATATAGAAGGATTTCCAGATGTTTGGGACTAAGGATTCTTTTATGGAGCAGTTTATAAGGACACATACTGGATAATCTATGGTACTGGCTGCGAGTTTGAGAAATTGGGGGGTTAGATTGTCGAATGAGGGAGAGCATGGCTTAAGCTTCAGAAGGGATTTTATATAAGCTGTGGGAACATGTTTCAGGGAGAAGGTGGAATGGGGATTGAGAATGATTGGTGTCAGGAGGAGTTAGGTTGTGGATTGAGTCTATGAAGTTGTTTGTTTATTAGGGAGGCTATTTCTATAGGAGATTTATCAGGGAAGGGGTTGGGGTAGAAGGTTTTCCTGGGTGAAGAATATTTATAGAGTGCCAAAATATTTTAGGGTTAAAAGTGTGAGTGGATTGAGCTTCTATGTAGTAATTTGTCTTGTCCTGGGCAATATGTTTTTTAGTAAATTTCTTAGTTCTTTAAATTTGAGGAAGAGAGAGGAAGATTTAGGATTTAACCATTGTTTCCAGGTGGATTCTGAGTTTCACTAAAAAGGCAGCACAGCAGAAGAAAAAATGGAATAAACCAGTACTGGAAAATGCAGCTCAGTCATACAAGTTTAATCAAGGTAAAACCATTTATTTCATTTAGAACAGTCCTCAAACATCCTCAAATTCCCTGAGTTTCATGGTGGAGAGGGTATGTTTGGAGAGCCAGGTCGAGAGGTTTCGGCAGTCTCTATAAAGATGGGTTTTAGGGGTATGAGGTGGTATCCTTTGTATAGAGATTGGGAGGTGATTGCTTAAATAGTCAGGTAGAGTACTGGGATTCTGGTACTGATTAGGATTGGAGGTTTAAGAGACAGTCTAGTAAGGAGCTTGGGTTTTATTGATATGGATGAGAATAGAAATTAGTTGGCTGAACCCAAAAATGTTAATACTAAGACTAGGGGGAGGGGCGGAGTTTGTTCCAGTCAATTTTGACATCACCAAGTAGTATTGTTCCATGTGATAGATTCTGGGAAGTCCCAGAATAGGATAGATTCAAGTACTAGAATATTACAAGAAGGGTTATAGATGGATGCAATTGCAATTTTCTTATGGGGATTAAGGTGGCAGTTGAGGAAGATGAGTTCTGCAGGTGAGAAATCGGGGGGGGGAGTGAGAGGTGGGTAATTTTAAGATGTTGTGAGTACAAGATAGCTACCACTCCACCCTTTTTTGGATAGTCTGTCTTGCTGGAATATGTTATAGCCTGGGGAAGGATTTCTGAGTTTGTAATAAGGGGTTTGAGCCATGTTTCTCTTAGGGCTAAGATGTGGGGAGAGTAGCTGGCAATCCATGCATGTAAAACTGTAATTTTATTTGTGAGACTTTGTAGGTTTATAGAGTAGATGTAAAGGAGTTTTGATGTGGAGGTTAGGAGTTGGTGATTAATGAGGTGGATTTGGTAGGGTTGGATGGGGTTGGGTGGTCCAGGGTTGAGATAGATGTCCCCAGCTGGCAGGAGAGTGATAGGGAGTACAGCTGGTTTAGTTCAAAAGCAGTGGCAGGTAATACGTTTAAATTTCTGTTTAGAGGGAGGAGAGTGCGAGGTTGAGTTTAAATTTGTGATAACGAATAAACACAGTGTTATATAGAGAGGGTGATATAGGAAAAGGCGAGCCATTTGTTGAAGGTGGATGTTATGTGTGGGAGCGTAGAGGATATAGGAGTGTCCGGGATGTTAGTGATATTAGGATAACCAGTAGAGGATGAACAAGATGGGTGGTAGAAGGAATTGTAGTTGCATATTATGAAAGTGCATAGGAGAATGTGAGTTTGCTAGAAGAGTGGGCTTCGTAGATAATCAGGAAAGGTGTTGGGTGATATAGCAGAGGAGAGAGGTAAAATTTTAAGTGTAGAAATTGGAAAAGTGGTGGGGGGTATGAGATGAGGGAATTGAAATAGCTGAGGGCGTGAGGTCTCAGAAATTGGAGTAGGAGTATGTTAATAGGATAATTTGGGTTGTAGGAGGTATTGGTGATTAGAGCAGAGGATGCTGTGATTGGAAGATTGGAGGTGGGGGGGCAGGTCCTAGCAGAGAACTTGAGTATAAATCTAGAGTAAGCAGAGATGGGTGGGAAAGGGGGTAGGGGAGCAGAGCGCGGGTGAATGGAGCAGGTCTATAGCAAAGAAAAACAATCAGTGAAGAGCAGAGCTGTCAAGTCTAGAGGAGATGCGGGTAAGTTATTTAGCGGTAGAGGAGGAAGACTTTGCACAATTCAAATGACATCCTCCCTCAGATATGAATTGGATGAGAGAGATTACATCCCGTCTGTATCCCCACAAGATTTTTAGTGACACCTTCAGTAGGATGAAGGAACATTTCAAATGGGAGACAAAATAAATATTGGACAGTATAGTGAGGTGTTTTGATCTCCAGAGCCTGAATGAACCAAAACCTGCAGAGTTTTGTGTAATTTCTGAAGCCTTTGGGGACAGTTTCCTAGAAGCTTTCATATCACTAGACTACCAACTTCCCCAGCCAAGAGACTAGACAGTTTTTTATAGGGACCAGCAAGTACCTTAGTGCCTCTAAAATCCTGGCAACAAACCCTATCATAATTTCCCTGGTATCATTGAAAGACAGTAAGATGGTCCAACGGCCTAATATATTACCAAACAGGAAAGATGGTATTCTAAATATATTAGATAAGAAGGTGCACACATCGGACGCTTTGGCTTTTAGAGCAGTAATTTGCAAAATGCATATAATTAAATGTCAGACTGAAATCCTGGCTCAAATAGGTGACCTATAATTTGCAGAAGTGGAATATAATTCTCTTAAGTTTCAGACCTTTAAATTTGTTTATCTGTACCAGGATGTGGGGAAACATGATCAAAAGAGATTACAGTACTTGAAATGATGTTTATAGGACATTGGCTGCAGTTTCAATCAGGCAACATTCTTGCTCTGGGATGCAGAAATTACCGGAGGCTGTCTAAAAGGAACTACTAAATGCCCCTTTGGAAAATGATTTCTTTTTTGGTAAACCCCCTCAAGACATCTTTAAGTAACTGTAAGAAAATGGCACTATTATGCAAATAGTTAAGTAAGATAAACAAAAGCACAGCAACCCCCAAAGTAAACGGTTCACTCAAACATATTATAAATAAGCTGCAGACAGTGAGTAAAACCAAAGAACGATCCAGCAGTTAGCAGTGTAAAAATAAATCTTTAATTACATATACTGAGAATACTGTAAGCTCAACTATTACCAGGAAGCAAACTGATAAGAGAAGTAATGTTGTAGGCATATATGTGTATTATAGTAGTAATTGTAATAATATCACCAACATTTTTAAGAAACATTGGCCAGTGCTAACCACTGATCCTGTGATTAAGGATGTGATCTGAGAGACCTAGGTTCTAGATCTATTACAAGTATGCTATATTATCCGAAAGCCATCCCCGATGTTGACATAAACCCTTTTAGTTTAGGTATGAGACCGTGTTTGTCTTGTAATCTTTGTAGTTATATTAGTATGGGGTTTGAATTTTTGTACCCTGGTACACCACAGCTCTTTACATTTAATGTTTCCGCTGATTGCAGGACATGTCGCGTGGTTCACCTTGCAATGTTAAGTGTGTAGATCATTCTATTTGGATAAGGCCAACAGATCTTTAAGACAAAGCATTAAAGAGCATTTATATAATAATAGAATTTGCTCTTTGAATAATTCTTTAGCGAAGCATACAATGGATACTAATAGTGACCATGTTTTCATATTCATAGTGATTGACGTGGTTCAGGAAACCGTAACGTAAAGGTGATATTAGAAACCATACGGAAATGATGGAAGCAAAGTGGGTCATTAGAAAGCAGGTACCCCGCAATTCCTTTTTAAAAGCCAGAGGTCTATGTTGCGTGGCAAGATCATCTGTATACATGTGTTTTTATATATGTTTTTACACACATATATTATTTATTTTTACAGTTATATTTTTACTGGCTGTGTTACTAATGAAGTGGGGTAACATTTTTAAAAAATGTGTAAGGATTATTTCATCTGTTTATTTTGTTGTTTCCTGTATATAATAAGATTTGTTAGGAAATGACATATAGCAGAGGTAAGAAAACTATTCATTGGCTACATAATTGGACCTTTTTCGTGCAGCGTTGTCAGTGATTGGTTGAGAGTTGTATACATTGTTTAAGTAGCTTTTGTCATTGTATTTGTATATTGGTCTGAAGAAGCAATGTATTCCATTGTGAAAGCTCTTACCATTTTTATATGTAATTAAACAGTTGTTTTTACACTGTTAAACACTGGATCATGCTTTGGTTTTGCTCATTGTCTGCAGCTTATTTGAAATAGTTAAGTAACTTTTTTTCCCCCTCTAGTTCCAATTATAGTATGAATTATTTGTCCAAAACTGCACCTTTCTTTAGATGCCAGTCCAAAGGTCAACATGCAAAAGATGTAAAATTTGGAGAAGTATAAGTATGGTAGGGGAAGAGAAAGAACAAAACAGGCAGATGAGCAGTAAGTAGTTTTAACACTTACTCTGAGCAGTCCCCCCCCCCTCCCACTGAGCCAGCTCATTTCAGAAGCAGAGTACCTTCCAGCAGGCTTGGTTTGGGGTTAAGTTCATATAAGTGGGTATTGAGCATCACAGCAGAACTCTGCATGCTTCAGTTTGACACTATCTCTCCTTTTATGGAAAAAGCTTCTAGTTCTGGAGGAGCAGCTGCATCTTTCTTTACCCCTTGTTCAAATTCAATTGTATTTAAGTGTGTGAACCCAAGCACTGTACGATCAAAGCACTGAACAAATGCAACAATAAACAGCATACACAATCATGAAAATGCAACATCAAGCAAATCTGTTTTAAGAGCAGTTTAAAAAGACTGAAGTTGAAGATATTTCCAGAAATTATGCTGGAAGATGGTGTCCCATTGACAGCCCAGCTATCTAGAATTTTGTAAATTATATGTCATTTGAGAATATTAATATGATTTTTGTAGAATTGAGACAGAAGGACATACTGCCAGCCCAGCTATCTGGAAATCCATAAATAGTTATGTAGTAGATAAGTGTACACACCCTGTTAAAATACCAATCATTTTTTTGTGATATAAAAAAATGAGACCACATTAAATCATTTCAGAACTTTTCCCGCCTTTAATGTGACCTATAACCTGTGCAATTCAATTGAAAAACAAAAATTCTGTTATGGGAAAAATATAAAAAAATAAAAAACACAGTAAGCTGGTTGCGTAAGTGTGCACACCCTTAAACTAGTACTTTGTTGAAGCACCATTTGATTTAATTACAGCATTCAGTCTTCTTGGGTAGGAGTCTTATCAGCATGGCACATCTTGACTTGGCAATATTTGCCCACTCTTTCTTGCAAAAGTGCTCTAAATCTGTCGGATTGCGAGGGCATCTCTTGTGCATAGCCCTCTTCAGGTCACCCCACATATTTTCTGTTGGATTTAGGTCTGGGCTGTGGCTGGGCCATTCCAAAACTTTAATTTTTCTTCTGGTGAAGTAATTCTTTTGTTGATTTAGATGTATGCCTGGGGTCATTGTTGTGCTGAAAGGTGAAATTCCTCTTCATCTTCAGCTTTCTAGCAGATGGCTGAAGGTTTTGGGCCAAAAGTAACTGGTATTTGGAACTGTTCATAATTCCCTCCACCTTGACTAAAGCCCCAGTTCCAGCTGAAGAAAAGCAACCCCAAAGCATGATACTGCCACCATCATGCATCACAGTGGAGATTATGTTCTTTTGGTGATGCAAAGTGTTGTTTTTGCGCCAAATGTACCTTTTAGAATTGTGGCCAAAAAGTTCAACCCTGGTCTCATCAACCATAACATTTTTTCCCACATGTTTTTGGGAGACTTGATGTATTGTTTTGCAAATTTAGCCAGGCCTGGATGTTTTTTGTATAAGAAAAGGCTTCCGTCTTGCAACCCTACCCCATAGCCCACACATATGGGAGAGTACAAGAGATTGTTGTCACATGTAGTACACAACCAGTACTTACCAGAAATGGCTCCAGCTCCTTCACTGTTGCTGTAGGTCTCTTGACAGCCTCCCTGACCAGTTTTCGTCTTGTCTTTTCATCAATTTGGGGGGGGATATCCAGTTCTTTGCATTTTCTCCACTTTTTAATGATCGTTTTCACTGTGTTCCATGGTAGGCAGTGCTGTGGAAATTTTTTTGTACCCTTCTGACTGATACCTTTCAACAATGAGATCCTTTTGATGCTTTGTAAGCTCTCTACGAACCATGACTTTTCTGTAGCAGGTAACTGAGTAAATGTCAGGAAAATCCTACTAGGACAGCTGAAATTTATTTGAGGTTAATCAGAGTCTCTCTAATTGATGGCAGGTGTGTACCCAAGAAAACTGAATGCTGTAATTAAATCAAATTAGTTTAAGGGTGTGCACACTTATGCAGCCAGCTTATTGTATGTTTTTTTTAATATTTTTCCCCTAACAGATTTGTTTTTTTTCAATTGAGTTGTACAGGTTATAGGTCACATTAAAGGTGCAAAAAGTTTTGAAATGATTTATTGTGGTCACATTTTTTTTTATATCAAAAACCTGGCATTTTAACAGGGGTGTGTACACTTATATCCACTGTATGTCATTTGTGAATATCAGCAGGATACAAATGCTTGTGTTACCACTATATTAGAACTGTATGTCATATTGCATAGACGTGTGTTGAAGAGCGATTTTTATACAGTATTGTAATTGTTTAGATGTATGCATTTTAACAGGAGATTAGCTTGCAAAGCTTAAGAATAGTTGAAATAGAAGTACTTTATTGACGGGCCCTAAACAAGAGAAGTTATCTTTCAGTTTCAGTCAACAAGCGACAGGTTGTCTACACTAGGGATGACTCCATGTGTTGTTTTGTAAGTGTTTTATTATTTTATGTCTCCTAGTAGTTGCAGACATCTGAAGGCTATGTATTTTCACAGAGAGATGTTAAATGCTACCAGCTGCATTGGGGTTTAGCCTGGGAACTGAAGTCAGGTGACAAAAAGTGATGTCATGCTGAAAGTATCGCAGCAGTAATATGTGATATTAATTTAAGAACTCTCAGAGAGTGACAGAGCATTTTGTATTTTGTCTTTGACCTGGAAACATCCATTTACCACTTCTGTCTGCTTGTTCTGTAAGTTTGTTTTTAGGGCATAGTAACTGTTTTAGATTCAGATAGGAATATAGTAAAGTATAGCTTCAATGTTTTATTTAGATCAGGCTGTCTTGCGATGTTTTAAATATTTCATGTGATTCTGAACTCATGTAACTGATTACGTAGTATTGTCTTGTTCTTTTATTAAATATATTTAAGCCTATCACCATGGCTGATTATTTGTGAGAGATATTTAAGGTCTGAGAGTACTTGCATATTTATTTGGTGACACTGTGGCCCACTCTCAATAGCCTTGTCTCTTGGTCAGTCTACCATTTGGATTAATAGTGACATCACACAGCAGGATTGGACAGCCTTTGTTATGGATCTTAAAATAGCTGATAAGGAGCTGGCTGGTGGCAGTGAAAACTACCTTATAGTCCGAACAGAAGGGGGCATAGCTAGTAAACCTGCGCCAGCTTTTCCCCGGTGTGTGTGTGTTTGTGTATAAATCAGATTTCAAAGTGTGTGTGTCAGCTACTTGGACCAGGGACTCGAAACACTAGTTTAACAGAGAGAGGGTGCTGGAGGTCTTAGCATGGCCACTCATCCGAGATCTCAACTCTATAGCTGTGCCAGTTGGGAGTCTTATTGGGGATTTGGAGAAAGAAGGAGAAACGACCCCCAGACTGACTGTGATCTCTGTGTGCTATTAAGGGAAATTGCACTTTACTGCGTGTGTACTTGTAATCCTTCCAGTGTGTATGTTCCCCACTGTTGCCAGTGGTGAGGATTTTGAGGCTCCTTGATTACTGGGCCAGTGCAGGGGCATTACAGATGGTTCCATAATGCAGATCCTTGGTAAGTAAAATAATGTAAATCAGAAGAATTCAGATTATAAAATGGAGTGGAAAGAAACTTTTGTGAGTTGGAACAGTGAAGAATGGGGGGACTATAGGTATGTTAAAGATCCTTCAAATGTGGTGGCCCATGGTTATGAAGTGAAAGCTACCCAATAATAATCTTATGCATAATACAATATTTAACTGGCAGCCAAGGTAAAGTGTACAAAACTGACATAATTTGATGATGTTTTGGAATACAGGATAGTAAGCGTGCAGCAGAATTTTGAATAAGTTGCAAACGTGTAAGTTCAGAATCTGGGAGACCAGCAAGTAAAGAATTATAGTATAAAGAATTATAGTAGTATAAATGTGAAGAAATCAAAGCATTAAGCACAGTAGGAAAGTCAATGGGAGGAATAAGGTGATCAAGGAGATGTTCCGAAGATGAAACAAGATGACTTGACAACCACTGAAATATAGCCTGTAAGCATCAGCTGGTCATCAAGAATGTACACCTTGGACACAAAATTTAGTTTGCTGCCATGAAACTGAATGTCGGGCATCAAAACTGGAAGAGAGGAATGTCTCAAGGTAGCATGAGTACTCATTGCTACCATTTTAGAAGGTTTGAGTTTGAGTCTGTTGCTAACAAGCCATTCACAGATAAGTTCCAAGTCATGAGAAAAGGGATTAAGGCATGGCACTGAGACCTGAAGGAGCAAGAGGTAAAGCTTTTTGTCATCAGCATAGCAATAATGTTGCATACCTTGAACAAAGAATATTTCCTAGTGACAAAAGATAAATGGCAAATAGTGAACCAAGAATAGAGCCCTGTGGACTCCCAATGTCCAGATGGTAAGAAGTGGAAGAATTCACACCAGACACAACTCTCTAAGTGAGACCTGTCAAGTAAGAAATAAACCAATTTAGTATAACACTGGAAAGGCCACAGCAATGCTCTAGTCTATCTAAAAGAATAGAATGGTCCACTAAGTGAAGTGGTGATGAGAGATCAAAAAGGACCAAGATGGAATAGTTAGATTGGCCTCTTGCAACTAGGAGATCATTAAAGATTCTAGCAACAGCTGTTTCAGTACTGTGTCTTGCTCTAAAACCTAGCTGATTGGATCTAGGAAGGCTTAGTCTGATACAAATGACCCCAGTTGAAGGTAGACTACTTTCTTAAAAACTTTCCCCAAAAAGGCGAAGTTAGAGATTGGACGGTAGTTATCGAGGGCATCAGAATCCAGTCCAACCTTTTTAAAGATTGAGGTCACCAGTGCTTCTTTCGAGCATGTAGAAAACACTCCAAGCCTAAGAGAGGTGGTGGTGATCTCAAAAATGAACAGACCCATGACCTGAAAAGATGCCACTACAAATCAAGAGGGACACTGGTCCAAAGAACAGGTAATACTATGCATACTGGGGATAGCTATTTCTGATGACCTGAATAATATGAACTCTTCCCATGCATAAGAAAATGAGTCCTCCCTTTGTCCTAAATAAGATGATGACAAGAAAGAAGACATGGCCATATAGGCTTCAATAAAAGGAACTTTAGTGGAAAATTAGTAGCAGCCAATTCACATTCTTAAACAGAGAGAATGCCTGGTGTCCAAGCAACCAGGATTAAAAAGAGAGTCCACCAGTTTTAAAACAGCAGTTGGATGATTTGGGGCCTGGGAAACATATTTAGAAAAGCAGTTTGATTTAACATTTATAACTTCCGAATGATAATGGGAAAAACAGTCGTCAAGAATTATTTTGTACTCTAGGGCATGTGTTCAGTGCCACCTACACTCTAGTCTGCAGCTGGCCTTCCTTAAAGCTACAAGAGAATGATTTAACCTAGGTTCTCAAGGAGCCAGGTTTACTAGATGGAACTGAGCTGGAACAAGTCAAGTCTAGAAAACATCCCAGCAAAGAACTGTAGGTAGTAACAAGTTCATCCACATTCTCTTGCTAGAGAAATTTAGAAATGTGCAAAGAACAGAAAGAAAAGTTGGTAGAAATTACAGAAGTCTTTTGACATGAAAGTAAAGAAGCATCAGGAAGACAAAAGTTTTGACAATGTTAAAACCAATAGCAGAATGCTCTGATCAAGTCACCGTTTGATCAAAAAAGTGGATGCAAAAACTTCAAGTTGAGAGATAAGGTTAAGAATATGACCTTGAAGATGTTTTGGGAAATTAATGTGTTTAAAACCAAATCCATTCATATTGCATAAAAAACTCTTGAATAAAAACAATGGATTTTAGTAATTTTAATATCAGAATTGGTGATACAGTTAATGTGGGTTAAGACATGAAGTAAAAAAGAAATCTACCAGCTCTTGCAGAAATGGTTGGTAATTACCTGCGGGCCAATATATGGCAAGACATCTGAATGAGAAGTAGTGTCTTAAAGCAAATTCAAATAAATTGCATGCCTGTCAAAATATGACTGAACTTCAGACTGCCACTTAGATTATGGCAACAGGAAATCCTAGCAGTTATCAGTGCAGAAGACCTTGTAGATCACCTGGTTATGCTGAGTTCGTAAGTGTTGAGTCTGCCAGATGACCCTCTGCAGTGAATGCTTGTCACTGTTCTACTGTCCTTCATTGTGTAGACGTTCTCTTTCCATCCAGTATCAGCAGATTGTTTTTTTTTTCCTGCAGGTTTGACAAAGATATTATTTTGTTTTTGTGCCTCATTTTTATTGTTCAGGTTGTACTTGGTTAGTGCATCCTGTGGTTGAATTGAACTGAAGCATTGCCTTCTAGCCATGCATCTGGTGTTCATCACATGCATCAGCAAGAGGTGCATGCATCTCAAGTACAAGAGCTTGAGAATTTTCAGAATTTTTCTAGGCTGGTGATACCAGAAGAATAAATCTCAGTATTTACTGACTGCAGAATGCCTTGTAGGAGACCAGCTGATTTATCTGTTTGTAGTAAGGAAAACAGTAAATCACTCTATACATTGTAATAAAGTGGTTAAAGGAAAAAATGTGGAGAAGATGTGGCGGTGTATAACCAAGAAATATCTCTAGACAGCCATAAGTTTTAATGTTATAGTTAAGATCATTTTTAGATTCCATATAGACTAAATATGTAATTGTGAAGGTCATGGTTGACTAGAAATGTTGAATTGCTAGAAGGAGTTATGAGATTTATAAACATAAGAAGGCTTGCTTGATTTTGGTTGTGATAAGTAATTTTTCACTGTAAACGTGTACATGGAGGGTTCGGTTAGGATTTGAAAGACTGGTAATTGCTTTGCTGTATTAAACATATCTGAACAGTAAGGACAGTGAAAGTAGAAGAGGGCACAAATGGCAAGTAAGAGACTAAACAAAGCCATGCATTGCATATTAAGGTAGAGAGCGAGAGAGATTAGAGCTGGATATTAGGAGGAGAATTTTCAAAAGGGTGAAGAACAGAAGAATAGGTAGAGTACTGTGCATGTGTGTGTGTCACTGCAGAAGTATAAAATCATTCAAGGGACCATAGACCTGAAAGTTTAGAAAGTAGAAAGACAAGTGCATATCAATTACTTGTGCATTTGAATGGACTTTGTTGCTTTGTTAGTGGCTTAATTTATGTGGAGAAGGCAAAATTATCATATTCCCTTTAAGGTACTGGATGTTGTGAATGGTGGTGTACCAGTGGCATTTTGAGTGCCTCTTTGTACTTATGCATCTGTAACATCTGCTTTTGGGATGACAGCTGTCTGATGGATGTTCTGAGTGAGAATCTCAAAGATAAGATACTGAAATAAGGCACTTTATGCAAACTTTTGTAGTACAGAGGGCTTATGGTTTTAGAGATTTCACTTTGAGCTAGATTAACAGTCATGTCCACATAGTTTGCTGTTTAATATGTTGGTTTTATGTCCTAGCCATCCTGTAACTCTAAACACAGCAGTGGGATAAGTAGTAGTTTGTATATTTTTTTCCCTTTCCCAAGTGATTATGTATGGAGTTTGCTGTCTTTGCTTTTGATGGTCCCTTGGAATGTTTTCTGTATCTGTTTGTTTATTTTTAATGCTGTATCTCTTTTACAGGGAATAGTTATTGGAACAGGGGAAAACTCGGAATTTGGAGAAGTTTTCAAAATGATGCAAGCAGAAGATGTGAGTAAGACATTTGGCTGATAGCAGATCTCTTTAAACATAGTAATAATACATAGTAATAATTATAAACGCGTAAGACTTAACTAGAAAAAAAACAGCCTTTGCTTTTCTGATGTTATGAGTGTGCTGCGATAGTTTATAAAAAAGACTTATTTTCCCTGTTTTTCTGCATTTATTAAAAAAAAAAGCTTTGAATTTTGTCTGACATATGATTGAAATGCATCTTCCAAGTGCTTTGATGTAGTCATTTTATTTACAGTGAAAGCTGCTACCTTACTTTTGAACTTCAAAATTGTTTACTAAAAAACATTAACTTTAGGGTGTAGATCTTGTAAATGTTGAAATTAATTTTAGTGCATTACTCTTTGAATACCTGTTTCAATTTAATTCTTGATCTGATGTCTTCAACAGCTGGCTTCAATCTGTGGGTTATTGGAGTTGTGTCAGATCCGGCACTGGCCAGATCCTTCAGACTTTGACTTGCCAGGCTCCATCTCCCTTACCCACAATCCCCTACTTCTCAGTTGACCCTCCAGATCTAGTTTCTGCCCTTCCTGACAGCAGCTCAAGTCTGTCTCAGTGATGGCGTATCCTTTAGTATATTGCTTTTCTTGGTGGTGTTTTTTGACTGTAGTGTTGTTCCCATACCCTAATTAGTGTAAGTAATGTATAGTTTTTACTCTAGGTTGATAGGTAGTTAAGTTAGGCCTTATGATGTGTGTGTGTTTAGCATTTTACTGGGACTTTCGCCTTTTGTTGTATTCTGTTACCTTTTTCTCAGTCTAAAGTAGTGTAGATGTGGTTTCTTTTCTTGTAGTGAGGTTAGTTAAGGTAGAATGGATAAACGTTTCAAAAAATGTGTTGCCTGTGGGCACAACTTATCCTCTCAAAATGCACACGATAAGTAGGTATATTGTTTGGGGGCTGCCCATCTAGACTCCTCCTGTTCTGTTTCTGAGGGGTTTGATCCAGGGTAGCAAATGAGTGGCGGGCAAAGTTGGTGCTTAATGACCTTCTTTCTACTGGTCCATCATCTTCTGCTTCCTCAACTCCAAAAGTCAGGTCCTAAAAGGATCGCCCACCTAGGTAGTCAAAGTCTTCCATGGGGGATTGAAAGAGGTCCACCTCAGATTCTGTTTCTGGTCCTTCTTCCTCAAGACTCACCAGACCCAAAAGTCCTACAATTTCTGGTGCCCCAGCTGCCTCGGTGTGGGCTCCAACCCCTTGGAACCAATCACCCTCAATGCTGACTGCAAGCAAGGCTCCGTCTCTAAGTCTTTCCAAACCTTGCACCATCTAGTCTGGTAGCTTCTCCCTTCTCCCTGTCCACTCCACCAGAGCTGTCACCAGAATCCACACCTTCCCCCTCTCTGGTTCAGATCCAGCAGATGGGTTTCTGTTTTCTAAACAACCCTGTAAGCCCTCATCGATGGCATCATCTGCCCGGTCATCAGTCATTGGGCAATTTCAAAGCTTCTGACTGAAAGCAGCTGATAAGATACTTTTTGCAGACACAGATGCAGTTAGGTCTTATCCCTTTGGGTCTGGAACCTATTCCAGAACCTCTGGTCCATCTTTCTGGTTTACTCCCTTGGCCTCCAGGGTCACCAAGACTAACTGCATTCCCATTCTTTGCAAGATCTGACAGCTGTGCCATCCTCAGCCATAACTCCTTCTTTGTCTCATTGACTCCCACTACTTTGGGGCTGACTATACCTCGAAGCTTTGGCATTGAGACTGATGTTTCTGGGTCAGGGTTGACAGTCATAGCTTTTGGTTCATCCCTCCCACTTGGAGCTTTGGCATTTGACAGCGTGGCTCTGATCTCAGTGTCAGAGCAAGGCGTAGCTTCCCTGGAGTTGAGGGTGTCTTGAGTACCTTCGGGTACCGGTAACATCATTTCCAGGAGGCCAGCATTTGCTTCTGCCTTCGATGTAATGGAGAGAATGTTCTCCTTTAAGGAGATGAGTCAGGTGTCCCCCATGTGGACCTGCAACCAGTCATCAGACTGCTCTTGGACAGCCTATGCCAGTTGTTCTACAGTCCGCTCCAATGGCTGAGCTTTCCTGCTTCATCCTCTTGTCCTCTGGCATCACCCAAGTGGGTGGTCACAGGTAAGAGGTGGTGTAAGAGGAAATACATCAACTCCCTGTAGAGGTTTCTCACTGAGAACACTAACCTTGAGGAAGGAGAGGACTCCCCTCAGTCTCCACAGGATGACACCTCTTTTGACTCTCTTGGAGCTTCTGTGCTAGTATGGGTCCTGGACACCACAGCTCCCTCTGTAGAGGAGTCAGTATTTTTGGAGACCTTTCGGCGTGGGCGCATCCGTGTCTTGTGTCCAAGTAGTAGCTTGGAACTTGTAGTGTTGGGGCACTCTGTGTTCTCTTTGCCTCTTCATCCAGCACCAAGTGCATCAGCTATTACACTTAGTCCCTCCTCGTGGGCAGTCACCCAGAGATGCGCTGCTCTATGCATGGTCCCCAAGACTCCTGTGCAACCATTCCCTAGTCCCTTTGATTGTGAAATTTCTCCTGATGGCAGTCCACTGTAGAGCGACAGTGATCCTCATAGCACCTTTTTTGCCTTGCCAGTTGTGGTTCCCCATCCTATGGCATCTTCCTACAGTACCCCCTTGGGTTCTAGATCCCATTCTGGATCCTATTTCTCATCCAGCAGGTGTGGATCCTCACAATCTACACTTCGTCAAGTTAGCCACATGGTTTCTCCAGTCTTCTTGATGACTAGGAATCCCAAGCTTTTGGATAGCATTCTACATATTTTTTCTTTATCTTAAACATGTTCGACTAAGAAGGTGTATGCCAGTAAGTGGAGCCATTTTGCACTGTGGGCAGAATCTTGTATGTTTGATCCTTTTTCCACTCCTTTAGAGTCCATTCTAGATTTTCTTGCTGAGTTGTTTCATTCAGGGTCTAGTTCTCCTACGATTAAGGTGCACTTGACAGGTATTTCTAACTTTCATGTTGCCAGAGATTATGTTCCTCTGGTGCCTGTCAAGATTTCCAAGGTTTTCCTCAAAGGTACCTTTTAGTTGGGTCAACCACTTTGGAATCTGGTCCCTCCTTGGGATTTATCCTTTACTTTGCAAGTCTTTGCAAGTTCTCCCTTCCAACCTTTGGCTACTTCAGACTTGAAGTTGTCATCTGGGGAGACCTTATTTTTGGTGGCTGTTACTTCCGCAAGGAGGATTTTGGAGTTGCAAGCTCTTGATTCCTCTCCTCCTTATTTGGTTATCCATAAAGATATGTTTTTTCTGTGACTGAATGCCTCTTTTTTGCTCAAAGTGGCTTTGGAGAGTAATCTCAATAGCACCATTCACCTTTCTGTGTTTTTTCCCCAATTTTTCCGACAAGTATGAATACCTTCTGCATTCTTTGGACACCCATAGGCAATTGAGATTTTATTTGGACAGGACCAAAACATTTAGAAAATCCAGTCAATTATTTGTTTCCTTTTCAAGATCTAGGTTGGGCAGGCCTGTGGTGAAGTGACTTATTCCAAGAGGCTATCAGATTGCATCTCTTTCACTTATACTTAGGTTTGCTTGGCAGGGTCTTGCCTCCCAAAGGGACATTCTGCCAGAGCCATGACTACTTCTGTGGCTTCCTTTTCCAGGGTACCTTGGATGAAGTTTATGTAGTGGCTACTTGGATGGGCCACCATACCTTTGTTTCTCATTTCAAGATGGATATTCATTGAAGATCCAGGGCTTTCTTTGGCTCCACTTTATTGCGGAATATCCTTTCTCAATTCCTCTCAAGGATTTTTACATAGCTCGGGACTCTGTCCCATGGGTTGAAACCAGATGGAGAAGACGTGATACAAAAGTTATGTGCTTACCATAATGACAGATCTGTCCGATATGTCTGGTTCAACCCCACCCCTGCATTTGTTTTAGGTGAACCTACTTATCTGAAAGGGGGCGGGGAAAGTAAGGGAGGCGGAGCATGGTGAATCAGAAGTCTGAAGGACTTGGCCATGGTCTGATCTGATAACCCACACGTTGAACCAAACAGACAAACAATAACATGGATCTATTGTTATGGTTAGTACATACATTTCATTTTAATTGGTTTATTCATATCTGACTGTAGTTCTTGCAATGATGTAGTAGCCTCAGCAGAAAAAAAACTTCAGTGTATAACATTATTAAATCTATTTAAAAGTGTATCCATCCAGGTAATAGCTTTATGTTCTTGAATGTTTCTTTTAAGTATACAAATTAAATGGGGAATTCTTGTATTCTTATTTGCTACTGTTTGGTTAACACCTACAGTGTTTTTATTGTTAAGATGTATAGATTATAAAGTGCATTTTGATTACTGGGGATAATTTGAAAATGTGTCTGTTTATAATGAATAACTAGGTGTTAAAGGCAGTGTATTAGAAGATAGCAAGCTATCCGTTCTGAAAAAATCTCTTTTCTTGGGATAATGTGATTGGATTAGTATGAATGACGTTTTTGTATTTAGTCAGTAAAACAAGATTGTAATGTTTGAAATGAAGACTTAAGAGCATGGTTGCTCATGGAGTTGCTATGAGTTAGATGTGACTCATAAGTGTAGATGTATGAATGCTACTGCATTAAAGTAGATTTATTTATGTTCTTCCTATTGATCACTGGTGCAATAGCTTTAGCTAAATGTGTTAATATCATGTCAAGGATATAACTGCTGTCCAGCTTCCTTAGGTTAGGGCATCTTCCATGCCAAAACTGTGGAGCAACTTGAGCTGAGCTGACCGAAAAAAAGATAAGGATGGGAAATTATCGATAGATATGGGGAAGAAGTATATACTTCTGCAATTTCAGAATTTTAAATTGCCAGGTTCTTATGTTAAAATTTATTCTGACAAATTGTGAAAATGTGAGGAATTGTTTATCTGCAGTTTCTTCTTGTGAGGAAAAAATCTGCTTTAAATGTTTCTTCTGTATCACAGTTCACTACTTATTGTGTGCAGTGTATGTGTGTGACTCTCATACTTCTTCCAGGGCTATGGCCACTGATACTGTTTTAGGAAGATTTGCATGGCTGTGCTCTCAAAACCTTCCAGATGATAATAAAAATTATTTTTTTTTGGATAGAGATTTAGTGTTTGGCCCCTCTGCTGCAGAAGTGATCAAAAAGTGTGATGAGAGGGGCATGGTGTTCCAAGGAATCTCCTTTTAAGACTTTTCAGTTCTCCTTTTCCAAAGTTTCCAAGGGATTTTCTTTTTCCTCTTCCATTTTTGACAGAAAACAAAATAAACAGTCTCAGAATTCAGCTAAACAGATGCTTAACAAAGAATGGCAAGAGAGTTCCAAAAAGAAGTCTTTAACCTCCCAAAACAAAGTACAATCCACTATGTCTGAATGACTGTTCGAGACCATGTGAGCCCCTCCCACCCTTGCTCCCTTTTTCATCCAGAAAGTCTTAAGCTCCCAGCTCCAGTTTCTGTGTGACAACAGATTGCTTCAGACAAATGGGTTCTGAATATCATTTATCAATGATAAAGATGGCAGTGGGAGGAAACTCCTCCCTTCTAGTGGGGCATTCCTCTTCCTCCAGATCAGACTCTTTTTGCTTTTTTTTTTCTCCCCTAGTGCCAAGGAAAGAAAATGCTTGGAGAGCAACTCTTGGTCTTTCTTTCCTAAACCTGTTTGTGATGGTGATGTAATTCACAATGGTTTCACTTCGCAACCTGTTAACACTTCTTCGTCTTTCAAGTTTGCTGATACAACTGGACTTATGCTTATTAACACATCCCTCTTCATCCAGACTTCAGATGTATGTCTGGATACCATCAGTTCTCTGCCTTAATTATCCATTGCCTCAAGACTGTTCACAAAGTATCCAGCTTCAGTTATAGCTCGTTGCAGGCTGCAGGGTATCCACATTTTTCCTTATTTAGATAACTTGCTTGTCTTTGCAGAGCATTTTTCCAAGTGTCAGGAATCTCTTTCTTGGGTGAGAGAATCTCTTACAGAAGTTGGGATTCGAAGAGAAAAATCAAAAGTCTTTCTTGATTCTTTTACTCAGTACGTCCTCAGTAAATGGGTGTCACCTAGACACCTCAGTTCAACGAACTTGGCTGCCACAGGAAAAAAAATAAATCCTTATTTAGATCTATTTTTAAGGTTTTCCACTCGGACTTAAATCACTGCGAGGGTATATCTCATGATTTTGGGTCTTCTGGAATCTGATTCTCATAATACCCACTGGCAAGAATCCATGTGAAGTAAATACAGTGGTTCCTGAAGTCTCTCTGGTCCCGGCATCAACACCCTTTATCTTTTCAAACCCCATTGCTGGGGGTTTCCAGAAGAGAAATCTTTTGGTGGAGACAGCAAAAATTTTTAAATGCGGGTATCTCTTTCTCTGTCCTAGCTCTAAAGCAGTCAGTCACCACAGATGTTTTGGACTTTGCTTGGGGAGTAGTTTTAGGTGGGCCAAAAGTGCAGTGGTGTGGGATGCCAAAGACAGATACAGGTTCATAAATATCTATGATATGCCTGTCCTTATCAAAGCACTAAACTTTCTGAACCATCTTTGGCCCCTGAGACCTCTTCAGACTGGTTTCAGACAACACCACAGTCGTGTGGTACATCAACAAGCAAGGGAGTAACCAGGTTGTACCCCACCCAGCCACTCTTTGCAGACTAGCCATGTTATCTTGGGATATAGCATTCACAGCACAGTCTCACTGAACAGGTATCCTACATTCTGTTAGAGCAAAACTGTGTGGCAGGCAAGTTGAGCAGGACCAGAGCAGGCCCTCACTAATAGAAACTAGATCAGGGGATCTTCCAACATTTAATCCCTCTGTGGGGAGTTCCTCAAGTAGACCTTTTTGCTCCTGTTTAAACAGTTAAGTGGCAAGATTCTGTTCCAATATATTCTAAGCAAGAAGGCTTGGGGGGCAGATGCCTTTTCTTTTCTTTGGACAGAAATGTTTTGGTGTGCCTTTCCACCCTTTCCACTAATGTCCAGGGCACTTCCTTCTGACTTGGACAACTATGGTTCTCCTTTCTTTTGGAAATGGACAAGTGCAATTACCACAACCTTCCTCACAGACTGAATCTACTCACACTAGAACAGAGATGTTTTGGTACCCTCTGACATCAACCATTTTCAGTTGACTGTCTGGATTATATATATCATTTGTCAGCCATTTCAGCATGTCTGCCCATTGATCCCCCTCTTTCCAGACTGTCACATGTCAAAATGTTCTTGAAAGGAGATGTTCATCGTGCATACAGCTGCAGTCATTACAGATGGGTTATCCTGCCGTCATGTGGGTCCTCGGTCGGACGAATTCCAAAGTCTAGGTCCAGCGTCGGTTGTCGTCGCTTCTTCCCTGACGTCAGTGCGGCAGGGGTATAAAAGAGGCAGCCAACGCCATCTTCTTCAGTCTTTCTTGCCGCGCGGTGCCCGAAGCAGAAGCAGTTCACAAGTGCCGGTCGGCCAGCTCCTGAGATTTATGAAAATATTTCAGCCGAAGTCTTCTTGAAAGCTAAGTACCCCGTTGGGGAAACTGTTCTTGCCTCAGACCGATGTCAGACAAAGTTAATAATTGCATTTCATGTGGGAAGCAAATACCGCATAAGGATTTCCACTCTTTCTGTATGCCTTGCTTAGGCCCAGACCACGACGTCTCGGCCTGCCGGTTTTGTGCTAGATTCAACAAGCGCACTATTAAGCGCCTGGCGGAGTTCGCCCTTCACTATTTTGGTAAAAAATTTAATTATATTATGTCGTCTAATACTCCGACTCCAGTTTTGAGTAAAAGACGCAAAGATAAGGACCGACATACGAGGTCCGCACCGACTACTGACACCACGCTAAGGCCGACTACCGGTTCTCCGGTTCTCAGCGAGGTGCATACGCAGCCCCTGAGTACCGATGACACAACATTACCGGTGTCTTCAGTACCCGAGGTTGCAGGCTCCTTGGTCCCCATTCCTACTACAGATACCGACGCCACTCTTGGGGAAACTCAGAGTTTAGACAGGCCTGCCATTTCTCAAGGTGTCTTCAGGCCTTCCTCCTTCTCTATTAAAGCTTTTACTAAATCTAAAGCAGCCATGAAAACCAAAAACGGGGACCTCAGACCCCCTCTCAAGGCCCCATGCCTAAAAAACAGATGCTCAAAATGGCTGAGGATTTGATTACTTTTATCAGGGGTTCTCAACCCCCCTCTGACAAAAGGCCCAGATTAGAGGAAGACTACCCTTCCTCAGATCAAGCCTCTATTACCTCTGAACATTCTGAGGACCAGGATTATGCCTATTCTCCTTTTGAAGACTCTGATGCAGAGGAGTCTATTCCCTCGGTCTCCCCCCCTGAGGACTACTCTTTTGGGGAAACCCTACATACATTGAGGGAACACTTTCACTGGGAAGGCCAAGATTACTCAGATTCCAAGAAAAGGCTCAGGGATTTTCTTTTGCTCCCCCAGCATAGGCCCCTGGCTATCCCTCCTGTTTTAGATATATTGGATGATGTGTACACAGAAGCCAGCCTTAATCCAGATTCTTTGCCTCCAGCTCCTGTTAAACCAGACAGGTATTACCGGGTTCCTGATTCACACCAGTTCCTATACAAAAGCCATACTGCTGACCCAGAAACTATTTCACAGGGTCCCAAGGAAATTAAGGCCTCTACCGCTAAAAACCCATTACCTTCAGAGAGAGATTCCAGAGCTTTAGAAAGGTGGGGGTATCAACAGTTTTTGTTATCTCCGTTGAAAAGCAAAATGACACAACCAGAACAACCAGATTTAAAAGAGTTGCAGGATTTGTTGCATGGTGCAGAGCAAGTGGATAAACATACCTTGCAAGTGTGGGTTTTATGCTTTAGAGGCCTCATGTAGAGCTGCTGTTACGGGGTCTGTTATACGTAGACATGCTTGGCTCAAAGAGCAAGCCTTACCAGATCATGTCAAAGCTAAATTATTAGATGCACCTCTTCAAAAAGATGTATTGTTTGGTGTTGAAGCTGAGGAGGTACTAAAGAAAATGGAGGAAAAAGCGAAATCAATGCAAACAGTGAAAGATTTCCTGCAGGTACAACCTCCATGTTTCAGCAGAAACTGGCCTTCAAAAAATTGGTCCTTTCCAGCCACGGACAGACCTCAAAGGGGCAGATACAGATGCCCAAGGGGTAGAGGGCAACCTCAAGGATCTTTCAGAGCCAGACAGTGGCAAGCACCAACCCCAAGAGGTGGAGAAGATAGATCACAGTCATTTAGAAAACAGACACAATGACTTCCCCCTTTACCTGCCAAGAAAAGCTTTAATGGCAGCACCTTTGGGCGGAAAACTGGCATTATTCTCAAAAAAATGGCATATTGTTACAAAAGACAAATGGATTCTGGACATTATAGACAGAGGCTACAGGTTCCACTTTCACACCCTTCCAAAAATGGAGTGGCATGCCAAACCTGCCACAAAATCAAAGGGCAGAGGCACAAAAACAAATTTCAGCTCTCATGGACATGAAAGCGATTCAAGAGGTACCTGCAAAAGAACAAGGTCAAGGGTTTTATTCCAGACTATTCCTGGTACCAAGGAAAGACAAAGATTGGAGACCTATTTTAGACCTATCCATCCTAAATACATATTTACAGGTACCAAAATTCAAGATGCTCACATTACAGCAGCTTCTTCCCATGCTGGGCAAGGAGTCTTGGCTGGTAACATTGGACCTCAAGGAGGCATACCTGCATGTCCCTATCAGACAAGATTGCAGAAGATACCTCGGATTTCTTGCAGGTTCAACCCATTATCAATTCTCTGCATTGCCCTTTGGCTTATCTACTGCGCCCAGAGTGTTTACGAAATGCCTGGCATCAGTAATTGCCTTCTGCAGACTACAAGGAATACAAATCTACCCATATCTGGACAACTGCCTGATCCAAGCGGACAGCAAGGACATACTTCTGAAACACCTGGCGTTTGTAATAAAACTGTTGAACTATCTGGGATACACAGTCAACAAAAAGAAATCAAAACTAATACCCTCTCAACAAATAATTTTCCTGGGTGCCAGCTTGAATACATCCACCCAGATGGCCTACCTCACGCCAGACAAACAAGGGCAACTGTCTCAATACTTCAGCAAAATGGCAACCTTCACCAGGCTGACTGCAAGGAAAGTCCTGCAGGCTCTGGGATTCATGGCATCTTGCATCCTACTAATCCCATGTGCAAAGCTGCATATGAGGAAACTTCAATGGTACCTAAAAAAACTTATGGTCTCAACACAGCCACAGCTTGGAAACAATTATACCACTCATTCCATGCCTTCAAAAGGAATTTCTGTGGTGGGCTCAAGCATGCCAAAGAAACATAGGTCTCCCTTTCTGTGTACCTCAAGCAACTCAAATCATCACAACAGACGCCTCAAACTACGCCTGGGGGGCACACATGACAGATCAGTGCATTCAGGGAAAATGGTCCCAAAAAGAGAAGCACCTACACATCAACCAAAAGGAAATGCTAGCCGTGCAAAATGCTATTATGGCCTTCAAAGACCTACTGCATCCAGGCCAGCTATTGATAAGGACAGATAACACCACAGTGATGTGGTACATAAACAGGGGGGAACTCATTCATACCCCCTGTGCAGGCAAGCCATGACCCTGTGGAACACAGCACTGGAATTGCAAATTCAACTACAGGCACAATTCCTGCCAGGGAAGGAAAACACACTGGCAGACAGCCTAAGCAGAAATATGACAGATCCATACGAATGGAAGTTGCATCCTCAAGTTTTCACAGAGATAACTCGGGCATGGGGACAACCAGACATAGATCGCTTTGCTACCCACAGAAATTACCAGTTGAAAAAATTTTGTTCAAGGACCTATCATCCACAGGCCTGGAAAGTGGACGCACTTTCTTTCAATTGGACAACTTTGAAAGTCTATGCCTTTCCCCCTCTTCCTCTGCTGCCCAAAGTTCTATTAAAAGCCAGAGCAGAGAGGCCGAAAATGATTCTCATTGCTCCAGACTGGCCAAGACAACACTGGTATCCGCTCCTGAAGAGCCTGACACATTCCGCACCATGGATCCTACCTCTAGTCCCTCTTCTGTTGTCCCAGCACAACTACAAGACTCTTCACAGCCAGCTCAAAACCCTAAATCTAGCTGCATGGAGAATTCCTTGATTTCCCAACAGACTCTCCTCTCCAAGGAGGTGCAGGATGTCATCTTGGAGGCCAGAAGACCTTCTACTAGAAAAGCCTATTCCGCCAAGTGGAAACGATTTTGTGCCTGGAATCAAGAAAAGGGCCAGAATCCTTGGGTAATAAATTTACCTCAAATTTTACAGTACCTAGCTGAGATGTTAAACAGTGGACTTTCCTTCTCCTCCATCAAAATCCACGCTTCAGCCATTTCTACACAATACAACACAGATCCTCCTTTATTCTCTCATCCTCTCTTAAGATAGTTCCTCAGAGGGGCAAAGGATATAAAACTCCCAAGGAAACCACCAGTCCCTGCTTGGGACCTCAACATCGTATTGGAAAAGCTGACCCTTCCTCCCTTCGAGCCAGCTGCTTCAACAGAACTACAATACTTGTCATGGAAAACAGCCTTCCTTCTGGCTATCACCTCAGCACGCAGGGTTTCGGAGCTACAGGCCCTCATGGCTGTGCAACCTTTCATCATTTTCCATCAGGACAGAGTTTCCTTACGAACCAACCCTACTTTTATGCCAAAGGTAGTATCCAGTGTAGCTTTGAATCAGACTATCCACTTACCTACCTTTTATCCAAATCCACAAAACAAAGGGGAAAGACTACTACATTCCTTGGACATTCACAGACAACTTTGTTATTACTTGGACAGGACAAAGCCATTCAGGAAATCCGAGCAACTCTTTGTGTCCTATGCGACAGGTGCTCAAGGAAAGGCTAGCTCCAAACAGACAATCTCAAAAGGGATAGCCCACTGCATATGCTTTTGTTACTCATTTCATGGAAAAACTGTGCCTACAAGCATCAGATCCCACTCCACCAGGGCCACAGCTACCTCTGCAGCTTTCCTCAGGGGGGTTCCTACCAAGGACATTTTGGAAGCAGCCACTTGGTTCAGTGCACACTTTCTCCAAACACTATCACCTTCCACTATACTCTAAATCTAGAGCGGGATTTGCCACAGCAGTCTTGCAGGGCATCCTTGCTCCTCCTAGTTCCACTTAGTGCCTGCCACCCCTACTTAGCTTTGGGATTCTTCCCATCTGTAATGACTGCAGCTGTATGCACGATGAACATAGTACAGTTTTGTACCTACCATAAATGTAGATGTTCGAGTGCTCATACAGCCGCAGTCCAGGTTACCCCCCTCTCCGTTCCCTCTTAGGACAGGCCTTATGACAAACACCTTCTCATGCAACCTATTTGGGGTATTCTTTTATGGTGTATTTGCTTACAACTACTGTTTTTTGATTATTCTATATTGCATGATTATATAACTTTATGTTTTGCCTTTCTTCTGGGGGCACCTGACATCTGGGGCAAGAAAAACTGAAGAAGATGACGTCGGCTGCCTCTTTTATACCCCTGCCGCACTGACGTCAGGGAAGAAGCGATGACAACCGATGCCGGACCTAGACTTTGGAATTCGGCCGACCGAGGAACCGCCTGATGGCAGGATAACCCATCTGTAATGACTGCAGCTGTATGAGCACTCGAACATCTACATTTATGGTAGGTGCAAAACTGTACTTTTTGCATAAGAAGCAGCCAAGTAAACAGGTGGCCTCTCCTTGGATCTTAATTTTGTGTCAGAAAAGCTAAATGGAAAATAGTTTTACTGATTGCTCTGACCTTTGCAAGAAGAGTATCTGAGTCGCAAGATCTTATGGTGGGTCAGGATTGTCTTATTTTCCACAGAGTAAGGGGTTTCTTTGAGAACTAATCCTCGTTTTATGCCTAAAGTGATATCCAATTTTACTTTAAGCCAAACCGTCCATGTCCCCGTTTTCTTTATTGAATCTTAAAGTGAGGACGAAAGGATGCTCCATACCTTAGATGTCCACAAACAACTATGGTACTATCTTGACAGAACTTTATCTCTCAGATCTTTGGGTTAGTTGTTTGTCTTGTGATGGTAAGAAGGGACAACCTATGTCAAAACAATTTCAAATGGTTGTTTTAAGGCTATTACCTTTTGTTATATTCACCATAACAAATCTATTCCTGTCTATCAGGGCCTTAGCTTCATCTATGGCATTTCGGAAAAGGTTGGTTTCTAGAAGTATTGTAGAAGCTGCTACTAGGTCCTCTGTACGTACTTTTACGTAGCACTGTACGCCTGATTCTTTCTCTAGGCCCAGATCAAGCTTTGCTAGGATCATTCTCCAGGGGTTCCTGGATTCTTCTCCTTCCACCTCCTAAAGGAAGTTAGCTATGGTAATCTACCCATATAGTTAAGGCTACTGCAGCAGTGATCAATATGATGAACGTAGTACAGTTATGTAAGTTGACCTTAGCATAACAGTAGATGTTCAAATGATCATTGCTGCAGTAGCTGCTCCCTCTGTCCATCCCTTTTGTATTTTATGCTTGGGTGTGGACAGTTTTGTTTTGTTGTTCCTAACATAGCCCTTTCATGGCTCAGCCTCCCACTTTTTGCTGGCAGGAAATCTCTGAAGGGCTTCATGCCCAAACTTTTCTTTCTTTTTGTCAGCTAGGCTCAAGTTGTTTGACAGTTTGGGCACATGGAAGGTTTCCTGAAGCTTTGGAAGCTGTCTGGCAGTTAAATCCCAGGCAGGATATAACTCATATAGCTAAGGCTACTGCAGTATTATTATTCCAACATCTACTATTATAAGTTCAACTTGCACAACTGCATTTTTCTCTATATAGTTTTGACTGGTTACTTCAGTATATTGAGCCCAAGTACTGTTTCATTGTTTTGTTTTTTTTTAATTTTTATTTTTTCAAGTCACGGATGACTTCTGTAATAATTATTCACTACTGACAGTTTGTTTGCAAAAATGTAAGATTTGTCAAAACTAATTATTTTGTGGAAAAGTGTATTTTCTCCAATTTACTACAAAAACTAGAATGCATTTTTAAGGCATTGAATATTTCTTGCAGTGACTGCATTTCCATAGTGGTCAGAAGGTGGTATAGTATTCAGAAAACCTTTTGTATTCTTAACATTTTTACTTCCGTTACTAGGCTCCTAAAACACCTCTGCAAAAAAGCATGGACATTCTAGGGAAGCAGCTTTCGTTGTATTCCTTTGGTATCATTGGTAAGTATGTACAAATATGCATTGCCTTTTATATTTTTGAAAGAACTTGTTCAGAAGGCTGGGTATCTCTTGCTGTGAAGCAGAGCTTTTATTCAGAAGTCATTGTATTTTATGGCTTATTTCTCTTTGTATAAAGAGAAAATCTCCATGTGTGGTGTTATTCATTGCTTTTATTTTTAGATCATTATAGCAGTGTTAATATTTTGTTTGCAGTTTTACTTCTGCTATGAGGATGCACTGAGGAGGCTTAGTAAAAAAGATATCTCTACTGCATGTCAGTAAGAAAGACTTGAAAGGAGTTGTCTGGAAGACGCATTATTCCTTGTTAGCATTTTAAAACATAGTAGAATGTGAATTATAATGGCTATGCTGCTGTAGATAATAACGTAGTTGAATCTAAGTGATTGTTGCATACCAGCTGCCTTAGAATCAAGATTAACATGTTATAAACATCTGACAGCTGCCGTCTTTCCGTACACATACACACACACTCACTTCCATGTGTGGGTGGGTGTTTTTTATAGCGTGCCATTACTATATAATAATGGAAATATGTGTAGAAAAATGTTTTGGGCAGAAACTTGAAAAAAGTTTGAAGTTGCTTTTGAGAGGCCATAAGTTATGCTAACAGTTGTGGCAGCTATAGCTGTCCTTTATGAAGAACCATCATTTACTTATTTATTTACATTTGTTCACTGGAAAAGGCTGGCTTGATATGAAATAACCTGTTTCAGAGGAGCCCCAGGGAGAAAAGCTCCAAGTACAAATAACATAACATATAAAAAAAATATTGTACAAAGATACACCGCGAGAGTATTGAAAAATTGGGGATTAAATATTTATTTAAATGGCAGTATTTCATTCATCATGACTTCATTTACTTTGTTCAATGTATGAATAAGAGCAGTCACAAATTTACAAAAAAATAGAAAAAGCTATACAAACTATACATAACTGCTAGTAAGATGCTTTTATTCCCCAGCTTTTCACATATGCAGTTTGGATCAACTCAAATTTGTCAACTTGCTTTGTTTTATAAAAAAAAAAAAAAAAAGTAATTTTATGGTAGGAAAAAGTAACTGTCATAACCTTTATGTACTTTTAAAGTGGAGCACACTTTTTTTTACTCTTTTGGTAAAAAGTTGTTAATAGTTGTTTAAAACTACTCTCTGTGTGTAGAAATTGTTGTACTTTTTGGGGGACTTTTTACTCATTTTTTTCTGGGGAAAAAGTAACTAACTTTTTGCTACTTTCCTGTTTTACAGACTATTGCTGCTAAGCTTCCTAGGAATCGAGCAACATATGACTTGACTGTGGAATAAAGTACACGTCCTCTGTGTCACACTTTCTTCCAGCAGCAAAATGAAAAAGATAACTAACCAGTCTGTGCTACCACAGCAGCCTAATAATTTGCCTCAACCAGAGGTGGGTGACTGTACTGTGGCCAAGCTGGTTCCTCAGAGGACTCCTCTTTTCCTTTGTATCCCTCTTTTGTAATCTATACTGCCACAATGGACCACAGGTTAGCCACATCCTCTGTGGCTTTTTGGACCCCTCAATGGGCAAGGGGGGAGCCACTGTTGTCTGTTATGGGAGAAGGGACTCTGAATGTGGCCTTGCTTAGCCAGAATGCTTGTGCCCCTCCCTGGGGAAGCTGTTGTTGGAAATGCAGCTTCTGTTTGTGCACAATTTCATGTCAAAACGAAACAGAAAATTAAGAAGTTATCTTCTGTGTCAGTTACTCTGGGCAGGAGTAATTTATTATGCTTGGCTCCAGGTCTTGTGCAGGCACTTGGCCCTTGTAAGGTAGTCTGTGGTAAAAGAAAAAGGGATTCCTATTTCCTTGAATTGGTCTAAGAATTGGAATCTGTAGATGATGGTGAAGGGACAGATGCATTTTTTCGCTCCTCAGGTTTCTGATTCAAATTCTGAGGAGTGTGTGTATCCGATTTTGCCTGTGACGGATTCTCTTTCTCTGTGATTATTTCCAGGAAGATTCAACGTTTTCAGTGGGAGAATACTGAGTTCTCTCAGTCCCTAAGAAAACATTATGATTTGTTCCAACTTGAGTTTCCAGAACCTTTACTTATCCCACAATTGCTGTCAGCCTTGGAGGATGTTTTATCACAGCCTTCGGTTTCCATTATGGTCAGACTTTTGCCCCTTAGAAAATGAGAGCTTATAAAAAGTTCTTTAGTCTTTCAATTTTTTATACACCAATCTGGGACCTGAAGGAGCAGCTATACCTTTAGTTAATCCAACAGCTGCTAAATATTTCTTAATTCTAATCCTTCTGATAAGGATGGGAAAGCTTTTGATAAGTTCAGGAAAAAATGTATGCTTTTGCAACTGTCATACTTATATGTTGAAGTTTATCCTGACAAATGAAAGTACGAGGAATGCTTTGGCATCAATTTCTTTTTGTGAGGAAATGTCTGTGTTGTGTAGTTTAGTTTATTCTGTTTCTCAAGTCTGTACTTATTGTTTAAAATATGTTTGACTGTTGATACTGCTTCCAGGTTTGCCACTGGAACTATTTTAAGGAGGTTTGCTTGGCTGCATTCTCAGAACCTCACAGATGATGTAAAAAATGACTTCATCCTTGGATAGAGACTTAGCTGTTGGACCTTCTGCTGTGCAGGTTATCACAAAGTGCGATATGAGAGGAAAGCTTATTCAGGGACTCTCTCAGAATTTTCAGCCCTTCTCTAAATTTTTCAGTGGATTTTCTGCTCCCCATCTAATTTTGGGAGAAACAAAATAAACAGTCTCAGCAGCATGCTAATAACCTGACATTTAAACAGCAATGGCAGGGGTGTTCCAAAACGAATGCAGGAAACCCCAGAACAAAGGATAGTCAAATCTGAATGACTGTAAGAGCCCCCCCCCCCAACTTTTGCAGTCTCTTAATCCTTCCAGAAGTTCCAAGTAAATCATTTGTGAATGTGACTTATCTAGGCAACAGATGACGGTGGGAGGAATTTCGTCCTTTTCATGGAATTCCTTCTCATCCGCCAGACCAGACTCCTCTTTCTCCCTGTTTTACATCATATGCTGTTTGAGGGTAAGAGAAGATGTTCTTCCTCACCATTTAGAGGGAAGGATTTTAGTAGAGTGTTTAGTGCTAAAGAAGAAAATTCTTGGAGACCAGTTCTGGATCTTTCTTTACTGAACCAGTTTGGGATAGGGGTCAAGTTCAAAGTGGTTTTATTTCATAGCCTATTACCCCTCCCTCCTCATTTGCATTTTAGATTTAAAAGATGCATATCATCACATTCTTATTTATCCAGATGTCAGGTGTTTCTCAAGGTTTTGTGTGTCTGGATCACATAACCAGTTTTCTGCCTTATCCTTTTGGTTATCCACTGTTCCAAGAATGTTCACAAAGCTAGCTCCTCCATTGCAGTCTGCAGGTTATCCACATTTTTCCATATTTAGAATATTTTCTTATCTTTGCATAGTGTTAGGGATATCTGTATTGGGTAGGGGATATCCTACACAGGCTGGGATTCCAAGAGAAGATTCAAAATTGTTTTTTTCTGACTTCATATCACAGTATTACATTTCTGGGGTGCCTGCCAGACACCTCCATACAAACAGCTTTTTTATAGATTAATTGATTCATAGATAAGTACTAGGCAATCTGTCCTTGTTGGCCATTTTAAGCCTAGCCAATTTTCCCTTTTTGTACTCTGAATAACCTATCCCATTTGGCTGTAGGTTGGCCTTGCCTATCGCATAGTTGATTATTATCTAGTACTCCTAATAAGAATAACTGTGGTCATGCCGTAGATAATATGACAGGACTCATGCATGGGATAAAGCATTTAGGAGCTGCCTATGTCCTTTAGCAGTACATGGGGCAGTCCTGGAGTACATTTTCTGTTTCCCATCCATAGATCGAAGTTGTACTTGATAATGGACAGGGATGAACTTTACTTTGTGGCTTTGCAGTCTGTTCCACAGCAGCAGTATTCTCTGTGAAATATTCCTGTCCCTCTAAACTGTTCTGTTGATGATGCATAAGAGGTTTAGATCCCTAGACTGAGTACTTCTGATGTCATTTGACTTGCTAATGTGCAGTAAATCCATCAGTACTGGGTCAGAGGATGCCATGTGTGCCAGGCATAGGTCACTTCTTAGCAGTCTGTAGTGTACTGAGTATAGTGACAGGGCTTTGAGTCGTTCCATGTAGTACATGTTGTTTAAGCCTTGTGTCTTTCACAGGGAAAAATCTACAGTGGATATAAAAAGTGTACACACCACCGTTAAAATGCCAGGTTTTTGTGATAGAAAAAGAGACCACAGTAAATAATTTCAAAACTTTTCCCATCTTTAATGTGACCTATAACCTGTACAATTTAATTGAAAAACAAATCTGTTAGTGGACAAAATATAAAAATAGAAAAAGTACAATATGCTGGTTGCCTAAATGTGCACATCCTTAAACTAATACTTTGTTGTGTGTGCACACCCTTATGTTAATACTTTGATGAAGCACCTTTTGATTTAATTATGGCGTTCAGCCTTATTGGATAGGATTCTATCAGCATGGCACATCTTGACTTGGCAATACTTGCCCACTCTTCCTTGCAAAAGTGCTTCAAATCTGTCAGATTGCGAGGGCATTTCTTGTGCACAGCCCTCTTCAGGTCACCCCACAGATTTTCTCTCGGGTTTTAGTCTGGGCTCTGGGCGGGCCATTCCAAAACTTTAATTTTCTTACAGTGAAGCCATTCTTTTGTTGATTTGAATGTATGCTTGCTATCACTGTTGTGTTGAAAGGTGAAATTCCTCATCATTTTCAGCTTTATAAGAGACGCCTGAAGGTTTTGGGCCAAAAGTGACTGGTATTTGGAACTGTTCATAATTGCAACCATAAAGCCCCAGTTCCAGCTGAAGAAAATGATACTGCCACCCACCACCATGCTTCACTGTGGGGATGGTGTTCTTTTGGTGAGGCGAAGTGTTGTTTTTGTGCCAAATGTACCTTTTGGAATTGTGCCGAGAAGGTTCAGCCTTGGTCTCATCAGACCATAACACATTTACCCACATTCTTTTGGGAGACTTGCTATATTGTTTTGCAAATTTTAGCCAGGCCTGGATGTTTTTGTGTGTAAGAAAAAGCTTCAGTCTTGCAACTCTACCCCATAGCCCACACATATGGAGAATACAAGAGATTGTTACATGTAGTACACAACCAGTACTTGCCAGAAATTCATGCAGCTCATTCAGTGTTGCTGTAGGTCTCTTGGCAGCCTCCCTGACCAGTTTTTGTCTTGTCTTTTCATCAGTTTTGGAGGGACGTCCAATTCTTTGCAAAGTCACTGTTGCCCCATATTTTCTCCACTTTTTGATGAGTGTCTTCACTGTGTCCCATGATATATCCAATGCTGTGGAAATTTTTTTGTAACCTTCTCCTGACTGATACCTTTCAACAATGAGATCCATTTGATGCTTTGTAAGCTCTGTGCAAACCATGGCTTTTGCTGTAGCAGGCAACTAAGTAAATATCAGAAAAATCCTACTAGAACAGCTGAACTTTATTTGGGGTTAATCAGAGTCTCTTTAATTGTTGGCAGGTGTGTACCCAAGAAGAGTAAATGCTGTAATTAAATCAAAAGGTGCTTCAAAAAGTATTAGTTTAAGGGTGTGCAAACTTATGCAACCAGCAATATTGTATGTTTATTTTGTATATTTTTCCCCCAAACAGATTCAATTTTTCAATTCAATTGTACAGGTTATGGGTCACATTAAAGGTAGGAAAAGTTTTGAAATGATTTATTGTGGTCTCATTTTTTTATATCACAAAACCCTGTCAATTTAATAGGGGTGTGCACACTTTTTATATCCACTGTATATTTAGATCTGTTCCAAAGGTTGCCAGTGTAGACTTCCATCTCAGCAGGGGAATACCTCAGGATTCTGGATCTCACTGCATCCATGAATCTCCGATACCTCTAAAAAGACTCCACATGAGAACGATACAGTGGTATCTGAAGTCTGTTTGGTTCCACCATCAGCAGTCATTGTCTTTTCAAATTCCAGTTTTGGGATTTGTAAAAATGGAAATCAGAATCCAGGTCTTATATTCTTCTGTCCTGTTCTAAGGCAATCAGTCACAACAGACACATCAGACACTGCTTGGGGAGCAGTATCAGTGGACATAAAAGTGCAGGATCTTAGGGGCAAAAAGGACAGACCAAAAGGTATAAATGTAAAAGTGATGTTAGAGCTTATAAATGTTCTCATCTCTCTCAATCATCTGTGGTCCCCAGCAGTTCAGGTGTTTACAGATGGTACCACAGTGATGTGGTACATAAGCAAGGAGGAACAAGACCCCCCCCCGTGCAGCCTAGCCAATCTTAGCATCATCTTACTCTACAGGCATCTCGTTTTCCATAAGAACAAAACTGTGTGGCAGACAAGCTAAGCAGGACCAGGACAGATTATCATGAATGGACATTGAATTGGAGGTCTATCAAGATTTTATCCATCTGTGTGAATTCCTGAGCTAGACATCTTTCCCTCCTCTCTAAACTATGAACTGCAAAATTCTGCTCCAAGTCTCCTTGCACTAAGGAGTGGGGGGATTGGATGGCAGCATCTTGGAAGGAAGCAATGCTGGCTGTATCATATTACCTAAAGAAGGTAAAGACCCTTCAGTCTTACTTCATACAAACCCATTTCACTTTTAAGCCATGATTATAAAGTGTTTGCCTGTATTAGTTAAGAGGATGGCAGAAATGTTGCCATAATTGATAGCTATGGATTGGTTAGGTTTTGTAGATGGGAGACAAACATTTGATAAGAACATTAAGTTGAACAGTAGTTATCTATTGGGAAGGAGGTATAGAAAAACACTACTGTTGGTGAGTCTTAATGCAGAGAAAGCATTCAGTGGAGTTAGCTGAGATTCTATGAGTACATGAATGGTATCATTTTTATTCCTTGATAAAAAGTAGGGTTAATAAGGAGGTTATGTGAAGGGTTGGAGGTAAGAGTTAAGGTGAGAGGGATCCTCTGTGAGAAATTGTGCTGAACAGAGGAGACAGCTAGGAATGCACACTTCACCTTTGCTATTTTTTTTAAGTTGTTAGCAAAGAAAAGAAGAGATTCACAAATTCACAGATATAACGTTTGTGGTGATCAGTAAAATTTGCATTATTTGCAGATGGTATTATTTTGTACTTGATAAATCCAGAAAAGGACATTTTGAAACCATTTTAAGTCTTTAAGGGATACAAGATAAACCAAGAAAAAAGTAGCTATATACTGCGCACAGATGCATAAACATTAGTTCAGCAATATCATTGCTAGAGCCGTCCTGTGTCCTGACAGAGTGCTCTTCAAACTATCTGGAGATGTACAGAGCTAAGTATATTTTTCTGACACTTCAGAGTTGTGTACTGTTAATTGTTGCTTGACTAATTTTATATCATTGTTGGCTGACTTCAGAGTTGTGCACTGTTATTTTTGCTTCACTGTGTAGTTTTTCAGATCTCTGCTGAAGGTGGTTTTCCCCACCTCCCCCTATTTCTGCTGTGTCTTAAGTTGATATAACTGGTTTTTAATCCTGTGTGTTATCTGACTATCTCAAGGATTACTTGCGTAAAATTAGACCCTGTTAGTAACGGCCTGCATGTGATTGCTGGGGCCTTCCTGTGTCCTGACAGAGTGCTCTTCAAACTCTCTGGAGATATACAGAGCCAAGTATATTTTTCTGGCACTTCAGAGTTGTGTACTGTTAATTGTTGCTTGACTAATTTTATATCATTGCTGGCTGACTTCAGAGTTGTGCACTTTTTATTGTTGTTTTTGCTTCACTGTGTAGTTTTTCAGATCTCTGCTGAAGGTGTTTTTTTTCACCCTACCCCACCCTCCCCATTCCTGTCTTGTTTAAATTTGGTTGCTTTTGCAGTTGCCCGCCCCTACTGTAGATTTGATCTGGGACACTTCCCCCCAGTCCCATCTCTTTACCTCATTCTACCTAATGGACTCCTTTTGCACTTGTTTTTAGCCATTATTAATTTAATTGCATTTTTTAAAACTGCTTGGTCTAACATTGCTACCTACTCAAGTGTGCTAGCTTGCACTGCATTTGAATTGTTTTTACTGCTGTTTTAGCTACTTTGCTGTATCAAAAAAATAAAAAAAACTAAGCCTGTTTCCTACCTTTCCTGAAACTAGTGTAGTCCAGATTCAGATTTATTGTATCCAGGACTGTGTATGTAAGGTTCTGAGCCCCCAAGCTTTCTGTGTTGAAGGGAAGCCTTCTTGCCTGTCAGTGGGAGTGGTAAGCACTAGGTAACCTATCTACCACATAAGGAGTGGTTCTGGCCCATAAATTGTAGTTATTGGCTGTTTGGGCAGTTTTTCCCATCTCTCTCAACTTTCTGATTTAAAATCCCGCATTTTCACTTGTTTCCCCCATTTCCTGTATCTAGTTTAGTCCAGATACAGATTCTTAGTATTAACACTTGAATTTGCTTATTTGTGATCAGCACTTGTTCAGAACTTGTAAGCACTTAATAAGCTACAAATTACTACAGCACTCAACCTTCCTCATTACCTAGAGGAAAACAGTTTTGGTACTTACTTTACTCACTTGCTTAGAGAAAAACAGCTCTTGTACTCACTTTCCTCACTTATCTAGAGGAAAATAGTTTTTTATTCAGGCATGTCCAGGGGTCAGCTCCCAGTGTTCTCTCCTATCTATCTGTTGAATCTGGGCATCTTGGGGCAATGTAGAAATTGCCTCATGTACATAGACAACCCTTTCCTCCTACCATCCAACACTACAACCTGTGAGAGATGCACTTATCTAGCCAAACTGGAGGTAAAGCTCTCTCCAACCAAGACTGATCTTGACAGTAAAGAGGAGAAGGTAAACACCTGCACCACAACACACTCATCACATAGTCTCACTAAATCTACATCACCAAAATCCACACATAGAAACACAAAAACATTTGCGGAGGCTCTCAATAACAATCTGCTTTAGCAACAGAGACCTCCAAAGCAGAAATGCAAGCAACCTCCACCCCCCAACACAACCCAAATGACACATAGCCCGCAGACTCAGTGTGCCACTCAACCACAGCCAATAAGGCAAAACAACATACCCAACACACTAGCTATAGGTGACTCTATAGTCAGGCACACTGATGTCCAACTTACCAGGCTAAACAAGGAGAAGGTTACTGTCAGCTGCCTGTCAGGTGCCAGGATCCGCCACATAACCCATGCACTCCAGTCACTCCACAACAAGTACAAATATGAGTCTGTCATTGTCCATGTTGGTGTGAATGACCTGAGATGTACCTCCCTGGACTACATGAAAAGAGACATGGAAGAGCTCTCCGATCTTGTAGCCCAGGCAGGTGTGACTCTAGCCCTGAGTAGCATTCTGCCATCACCCAGAATGATACCGCAGTACAAGGACAAAATGATTGCCTTCAACAATTGGCTAAGTTTATGGTGTCATTCTAAAGGGATCCAGTCATAGCTCTCAACCTCCCATCTCCAGAATGAGGAACACTAGCCCTCATAATGTGGAACAAATGGGCAAAATGTGGAACACATACTAATGGCTTACTAACAACTTTAACTAGGAAGGTCATAGGATGGTTAAAATATACTGGTTTTACTTATAAAGAAGATCTTTTAATGAATTGATATGATTAATTTCTTTTTGCCATGGATTTCACTTAAAAAAATTCCTAACATTGAATGTGTGACAGACTCTTTCAGTGTGGAACTTTGAAGAACTTTGAGGAGCATGAACTTTTTAAGATGCCAAATGAGGTATGATGTTCATCGTGTTTCACTGTTGCAGTCATTACTCTTGTGTTATCCTTCTGGCAGGCTACCCTTGGTCGGCCAGAATTCCAAAGTCTAGGTCCCGCGTTGGTTGCTGTCGCCTCTTCCCTGACGTCATTGCACCAGGGGTATAAAAGATGCAGCAGATGCCATTTTCTAAAGTCTTTCTTGCTGCGCGGTCCCTGAAGCAAAAGCAGTTCACAAGTGCCGGTCAGCCGACTCCTGAGATTTTCAAATCCGAATTTCAGAACCGAAGTCTTCATTAAAGCTAAGTACCCCGTTGGGGAAACTTTTTTCATGCTCCAGATCGATGTCCGAAAAAGTTAACAATTGTATTTCTTGTGGGAAGCAAATACCTCATAAGGATTTTCACTCTTACTGTATTCCTTGCCTAGGCCCTGATTACAACGTTGCTAGCTTTCGGTTTTGTGCTAGATTTAACCAGTGCACTATTAAGCATCGGTACGATTTTGCTTTTCATTACTTTGGCCGAAGGTTTAATTATATAATGCCGTCGGAACAGCTGACGACCGGAGTTTATAAACAGCGCAAGGAAAAGTAAAAGAACAGGCATCCGAGGTCCAAAACCGACGATGAGGCCTCCGCTAGGCCAGTCCACGGTTCGCAGGTTCTCAGTGAGGCACTTTCGCAGCCCCTGACGCCCGCTACCTCAGAGCCACAGGCCGCTTCCGACTCCCACGTGGAGACAACTAGGCCTCTGGAAACTCAAGGTATTGGACACTCGGAAACTATTCCCTCAGATGGGTCTGGAGCCGCTGATCAGGCATCGGCTTCTGAGGGTGTTTTCAGACTTACACAGTTATATGTCAAGCCAACCTCCGCTACCAAGGCAAAGACTAAAACAGCTTTAAAGACAAAGAAACAAGTACAGCATTCTCCTGGACAGACTTCCATGCCTAAGAAACAGATGCTTAAAATGGCCGAAGACCTAATTACCTTGATCAGGGGTTCCCATCCCCTCCTGATAAGAGGCCTAGGCAAGACACAGACTATGATTCTTCTGATCAGGTTTCCATTTCCTCTGACTCCTCTTCAGAACAGGAATACTCTCTTCCGCCCTATAAGGATTCTGATGCTGAAGAATCTATTCCTTCAGCTTCTCCTCCTGAAGATTATTCTTTTGGGGAAACCCTGCATACCATGAAGGGAGCATTTTCACTGGGAGAGCCAAGATTACTCAGAATCTAAGAAAAGGCTCAGAGACTTTCTTTTACTGCCTTAGCACAGACCTCTTGCTATTCCACCTGCTCTAGACATTGCAGATGTATTTTCAGAGTCCGGCCTCTCTCCTGACTCTTTATCCCCTGCACCTGTTAAGCCAGACAGATACTACAGGGTTCCAGATTCTCATAAATTTCTATATAAAAACCCTGCTGCTGACCCAGAAACTATATCTCGGGGTCCCAAAGGGGTCAAGGCTTCCACTGCAAAAAAACCCTGTCCCCTCGGATAGGGATTCTAGGGCACTGTGGACAGATGGGGGGGGGGTAAAGTTTACACTTCTGCTACCTTGGCTGTAAGTGCTTTAAATTGACAGTTTCATATGCTTAAATATCAGCAATACTTAATGTCACTGCTAAAACAGAAAATGTTAACAAATTCTGAATGTTAAAACAAGGAAATGCAGGATTTATTGCATGTTACTGAACAAGTGGGACAGCATACTTTGCAATGTGGTTTTGATTCACTGGAGTCCTCTTGCAGGGCCGCTGTTACAGGTTCTGTCATTAGAAGGCATGCTTGGTTAAAGGAACAGAATCTGCCTGATCATGTTAAAGCAAAATTATTGGATGCTCCATTACAGCATGATACTTTGGAGTTAAGGCAGAAGAGGTGTTGAAGAAAACTGAGGATAAAGCGAAATCTATGCAGACAGTAAAGGATTTCTTACAGGTACAGTCACTCAAATTTAGCAGGAACTGGCCTTCTAAGAATTGGTCCTTTCCGGTGTCAGACAGACCACAAAGAGGCAGATACAGACGTCCTAGAGGCAGACCCCAGCCCCAAGGCTCATACAGGCCCAAACAATGGGGTGCTTCTACCTCCAAAAGCTGAGAAGACAAATCACAGCCATATAGGAAACAGTCCCAATGACTTTCCTATGCCAGTGCCAAGCACTTATCTTTTGGCAGCACCCTTAGGGGGAAAGCTAGCACCTTTTTCACAAAATTGGCACATGATCACCCAGGACAAATGGGTCCTAAATATAGTCTCTCAGGGCTTACAGGTTCCACTTTCACACCCTTCCAAAGGCAAAAGGTATGCCAGACCTGCCCACACAGTCAATGGGCAGAGGCACAAAAGCAAGTTTCATCTCTCATGGATATGATGGCTATTCAACGAGTACCACAGCAAGAGTAGGGACAAGGACAAAGCCTGGAAACCAATACTGGACCTGTCTATTCTAAACACTTTTCTGGACGTTCCAAAATTCAAAATGTTGAGACTGCAGCAGCTTCTGCCCATGCTGGGCAAGAAGGCTTGGCTTGTAACTTTGGACCTCAAAGACGCATACCTGCATGTCCCAATCAGACAGTCTTGCAGAAGATACCTCACATTCATAGCTGGCTCAATGCACTACCAATTCTCTGCACTGTCCTTTGGCTTATCTACTGCACCCAGGGTCTTCACAAAATGCCTGGCACCAGTAATTGCATTTTGCAGACAAAGAGGAATTCAAATATATCCCTACTTGGACGACTGCCTTATTCAAGCAGAGAACAAAGACATTCTACTGAAGCATCTGGCATTTGTAAAAAGATTACTAATTTGCCTAGGGTACATAGTAAATGAAAACAAATCAAAACTAGTACCCTCTCAAGAGATAATATTCCTGGGTGCAAGCTTAAATACAACTGCCCAGATGGCTTATCTCACGCCAGACAAAGGCAACTGACTTCTTACTTCGAAAAGATGCCAGAAGAGACCCAGTTATCTGCAAGAAAAATTCTCCAGGCTTTGAGCTTCATGGCATCCTGCATTCTGCTAATTCCATATGCAAGACTGCATATGAGGAAGCTACAATGGTATCTAAAAAGTGTTTGGACTCAACATTGCCACAGCCTGGAAACATTAATTACCCTTATTCCCTGCTTGCAACAGGAGTTTCGATGGTGGGCACAGGCCTGTCGCCACAACAAGGGACAGCCATTCACTTTACCCACAGCCAGGCAGACACTAACAACAGAAGCATCAGATTATGCCTGGGGGGCCCACATGGCAGGAAAATGTATTCAGGGCACATGGCCCGCAAGCCAAATGCATCTTCATATCAATCAAAAAGAGATGCTAGCTGTACAGAATGCCCAGACAGCCTTCAAGGATCTACTTCATCCAGGACAACTGCTGATAAAGATGGACAATACTACAGTCATGTGGTACATAAACAAGCAGGGAGGCACACATTCTTACCACCTGTGCAGACAAGCCATGATTTTGTGGAACACAGCATTGACTTATGTACACCTGCAAACACAATTCCTGCCAGGAAAGACAAATACTCTGGCAGACGAACTAAGCAGAAACCTCATGGATCCTCACAAATGGAAACTAGATCCACAAATCTTCAGCATGATAACAAGAAAATGGGGATGCCCAGACATAGATCTATTTGCCTCCCCTCACAATTGCCAACTACAGAGATTCTGCACAAGGAATTATCACAAACAAGCATGGAAAGTGGATGCTCTGTCATTCAGCTGGAAAACCCTTACAGTATATGCCTTTCCTCCACTGCCTCTCCTCCCCAAGGTACTCCTAAAGGTCAGACAAGAGAAGCCAAAAATGATACTGATTGCCCCGGACTGGCCATGCCAGCACTGGTACCCAATCCTAAAGAGCTTGTCTCAAGGCCCTGCCTGGACATTACCTCAAATTCCTCATTTACTGACCCAACAAAACAATCAGATCCTGCAACTCAGAACCCTAAATCTGGCTGCATGGTGGATAATGTAACCATTCAGAACACACCTCTCTGTAAAGCAGTTATGGATGTTATTTTGGAGGCCAGGAGGCCCAGCACCAGAAAATCTTATGCAGAAAAATGGAAGAGATTCTGTGCTTGGAATTGACACGCTTGTACCAAATATTCCTCAGATTTTACAATACCTAACTGAGATGCTGGACAAAGGCCTACCCTTCTCATCAATTAAGATCCATGTCTCTGCCATTTCAGCTCATTACAATACGGACCCACCTATTTTTTTCACATCCAATGCTAAGGCAGTACCTCAGAGGGGCCAAAAACATAACACCTCCAAGGAGAGCACCAATACCTGCATGGGACCTCAATTTTGTCTTGGAAAAAGCTCACACTGCCTCCTTTTGAGCCAGCCAATACAGCTGAGATAAAATTCTTATCGTGGAAAACAGCTGTGCTCCTAGCAATAACTTCAGCAAGAAGAGTCTCAGAGTTACAGGCATTTTCAGCAAGAAGAGTCTCAGAGTTACAGGCATTAATGACTGTGGAACCTTTTATTATTTTCCATCCGGACAGGGTTTCTCTAAGGACAAACCCAACATTTATGCCTAAGGTAGTGTCCAGTGTGGCTCTTAACCAAACCATTCATTTGCCTACCTTTTATCCAAACCTACAGAATAAAGGGGAGAGACTTCTGCATTCTTTGGACATACACAGACAGTTACGCTTCTACTTGGACAAAACTAAAGCTTTCAGAAAGACTGAGCAACTTTGTGGCATATGCTGCAGGATCACAGGGAAAGGCTATTTCAAAGCAGACTATTTCAAAATGGATAGGCCACTGCATTCGTTTCTGCTATTCACAACATGGCAAGTCAGTGCCTAAGGGCATTAGGCCACATTCAACCAGAGCAGCAGCCTTCCTCAGAGGAGTACCAACCAAGGATATTTTGGAGGCGGCAACTTGGACTTCAGTGCACACTTTTACAAAGCACTACCACTTACCTCTTTACTCTAAATCCAGAGCAGGCTTTGTCACTGCAGCTCTGCAGGGCCTCATAGCCACTCCTAATTCTCTTTAGGCCCAGCCACCCAACCTCAGCTTTGGGATTCAACCCAAGTGTAATGACTGCAACAGTGAAACACTATGAACATAGTACAGTTGTGTACCTACCATAAATGTAGATGTTTGAGTTTATTCATGGTTGCAGTCCAGGTTACCCTCCCACCACCCCCTTACATTGCTGGGACTTATCTGTACTTCTCTATTCTATACAAGCTTTGTGGTGTATTTGCTTGTAGATGAAGGTAATGTTTATGTTACTGCATGCTTTTTTATAAGCAGAATTTTTAGCCTACCCTTTTGGGGGCACCTGACATCTGGGGCAAGAAAAACTGAAGAAAATGGCGTCGGCTGCATCTTTTATACCCCTGATGCACTGACGTCAGGGAAGAGGCAACAGCAACCAACGCCGGACCAGGACTTTGGAATTCAGGCCGACTGCGGGTAGCCTGCCAGCAGGATAACCCAAGTGTAAGGATCTAAACCTTGTCATCACAAACAAAACATGCTAGAGGGACAGGTTCCTGACCCAGAGACTCCCCAGACTCTGGAATAGATTGCCCATACATGTCAAGCAGAGTGCCTCTTTGGACCTCTTCAAGAGGAACCTTGACGATTGGATGGGAAAAAGGAAATTCACCCCAGGGATCACGTCAGTCGCCCTGCTAGACAGGGGTCCATTAAAGTAAATAATGTGGGAAGAAATAGCCAGGGAATTGTTATGGCTAGGCTTGTATAGGCCCTAGGGCTGATAGCCTAGTACCAACCTATGAACCTATGAACTAATAATGACTGCAACAGTGAATACTCTCGAACATCTACATTTATGGTAGGTACACAACTGTACTTTCCTCGTGATAAGGTATACTTGAGAGGTATGGATCCAGTACCTGTCTGCCTGGGATGACATGGTTGACAGACCACGATGCTTCCAGAGATGGCCTGCACCTGTCACCCCTGGGATTCCGGATACTGGCTAAGGTTCTTGCCGCACCTATAGTGCCTTTTTTAGGCAAGGTTCAAATGACAAATTCACCACCGTAACAGGAACAGGCAAGCAAAAAGTGAGGCTGATGCTACTCAGTGCTAGAAGTCTAAATCTCAAAATGCACTCACTCAAGGCACTCCTTAAAATGGAGAACATCGATGTCTGTGCAGTGACTGAGACCTGGTTCAAGGCTCCAGAGAGCACGCCTGCACTACCAGGCTATAACTCATACCACACTTTTCGGCCATGTAACCTGGACCGGAACACCAAAGGCGGAGGTCTGTCCATATTCATTAAGGATATCCACACCTCCAGGCTAGTTGCTCAACATAATACATCAGAGGTTATCCAAGTGCAACTAACTCTGTGCAAAACTGCAATCCAAATTGTAGCTTGCTACAGATCCCCCACCATGCCCCAGGATTCCCACTCCTCTTTTGTTGATGTACTGGAAAATGTTAGGGTTCAGCCAAACACCCTAATAATGGGCGATTTCAACTACCCCACCATTAACTGGGAAAATTACTCATGTACCAACTCCTTTGCTCAACGCTTTCTGGAATTCATAAACTCCAATGCCCTGGATCAACTTATCCACACCCCCCACCAGAGGCAACAATATCCTAGATCTAGTCATTACCAACATGAGTGACCGGTGTTCCACACCTGAAGTCAACACCTCATTGGTCCGATCTGACCATAAGCTAATCACTCTAGATATCCACATCCTGCCCCCACCCCACCACCATTAAGGAAACCACAGTAAAAAATTTCTCCAGCCAACTTCATGCTTCTTAAGACAGAAGTGGTGAACTTCATGACACCCATGCAGATGGACAATACAGTTATGACTACTGAATCCTACACAATTGCACTTTATAAGCACTTACACGAGTGCATGGATCGTGCTATCCCAAAATGAACCAAGAAGCTATCCTCCAAAAAAAAGGAAGCCAATCTGGTGGTCCCCTGCCATAAACAAACTGTACAACAGAAAGAAGAAACTGTTGCAAAAGAGAGTAAAATCCCATGAGTGGAGGAGCTCCCTGGTCAGCCTCAGTAAGAAGCTTTGATCCCTCATAAAATCCTCCAAAGCTAGTTACGAAAACAAAATCGCCACTGATTCTAAAGACAACCACAAAGTATTCTATAGCTATGTCAAGAATCTCAATGGCAACACTCAGATCTGCTCCGCGTTACAGCACAATAGCACTAAATATACAGACCCAACTGATATTGCCAACATCCTGGCAGATAGGTTCAGTGCTGACTTTACCCCCCTCTCATCCCCTAAAGGGCCCATCTGTATACCGGAAGAATGCAAAGTTCCTGTAATCACGGCTGCACAGTAAAAACCACACTCTCCAAAGCCAAGAACACAGCATCCATGGGACCAGACACCATCCCAGGCTGCATTCTACACGAACTACAGAACGAACTGGCACCCCACCTAAGTACCATGTTCAGTCATAGCCTCATCTCAGGCTTTGCGCCCACTGAATGGTGCACAGTGACGGTTCTCCCACTCCACAAAGGGGGAGCCACCATGGACCCCGGGAACTACCGCCCCATTAGCTTGATGAGCCAGGTCTGCAAGGCCATAGAACGTATCATCATGGAACTTACAAAGACATTGGTAATCTCCATACTCTGGACCCCACCCAGTTCGGGTTTGTAAAAGGCAGATCATGTCTCCTAAACCTGATGGACTTCTTTGAAGCAGTCACCAAAGCCATAGACGAGGGTAAGGTGGTTCACATAGCCTATCTAGATCTTGCCAAGGTTTTTGACACCATCCCCCACTCTGGAATTATAGATAAGGATTTATATCTAGTTTAGTGAGTTTATGTCACAAGATAGGTTGCCAACTGGCTCACTGACAGAACCCACACTGTGAAAGTAGCAGACTCCAAATCCGACTTCAGACCAGTGACAAGTGGAGTACCTCAGGTTCAGTCCAGGGTCCTCTCCTGTTTGGTATCTACTACTCTGAAGGACAGGCTAACACAGAAGGTCTTTGGCTAACAAAGTTCGCAGATGACTGCAAACTAGGAGCTATAATCGAAATTCCTAACGATGCGGACATCCTACAAAAGGGCCTCACTGAGACAGATGCCTGGTGTCAAAGCCATGGCCTCAAGCTCAATGCCAAAAAGTGCATTGTCATCCCTTTTGGTAAAACCTCATGAACTACAACATAGGCGGTAGTATACTTAACACCGAAAGTGTGATAAGGTACCTTGGGACACAGGTGGACAGTAGTCTCTCCTTTGATAATCACATTGCCACAGTAGTCAGAAAATCCTTCTGCGTGGCACACCATCACAAAAGGTTTCTCATCCAGAAAAAAAGAGGTCATTGTTCCCCTCTACTCATCACTCATTAGACCCATTATAGAGTACAACGCCACTTTTGGTATGTACCTCACAAGACATCTGCAACAACTGGATAGGCCGCAGAAATACCTCACAAAGAGGATTACTGGCCTCAAACAGATGCCCTACGCAGACCGTCTCAAAAAACTCCAACTTTACTGTGTCGCATATCGCCTACTCAGAGGTGATCTCTGCCTAATGTACAAAGCTATGTCAAACCGGGAGCTGTTGGACATGCTCCACTTAAAAGAAATCCCAATCCCTCTGAGCTACACGCTCTAGGGACCTAAACCTTGTCACCACAATAAACAGAACATGCTGGAAGGATAGATTCCTGTCCCAGAGACTTCCCATACTCTAGAATAAACTGCCTATCTATAGCAAACAAAGCTCCTCATTAGCACTCTTCATGAAAAATCTTGATGATTGGATGGAAAATAAGAAATTCACCCCGGAGATCACGTCTGTGGCTCTGCTTGACAGTGGCACAGGAAAATAATTTTCTTGGGTGGCAAAAGCCAGGGTACCTTTTTGTCTGGGCTTGTATAGGCCCTAGGGCCAATAGCCTAGTACCTACCTATGAACCTGTACATATGGGGACGTGATAAGATGAAGTATGTAGGGATATAGATTTAAAAAGGCTTGTAATATGGCAGCTAAGAGTATGTGGGTAGAGACAACAGAAGGTAGTAAAAAATTTAAGGAACTGAAAACTGTTGGTTATGAATAGTAAGAAACATGCATCGACAATGCTTAGAGCACCTTTCGTCTTGTATACAGGTCATGCATAGCTTTTATCAACTGAAGAAGTTGTGCATTGCAGTTAATAAGTAGGGGAATATATTTATTTGGGAAAGGAAGATGGCAAGAATTAAATGTGATAAGATGATACTTTCTGTAGAACAAGGTATTTTAGCATTTCATTAATTGAAGGATTACCTTAAATACTACACATGTAAGGCTCAACCAGGCAGAATATTATATTCATAAAGTAGTAGAAAGTATTTTAAGAACTAGGTCATGGCAGGAATGGAGATAGGTGAGTTTTTCAGGCAGGTTACCTGCATGTAGTGATTTAGATGTAAAACAGATGCTGAAATTTAGTGGAGACAATTAGCAAAGGAACCAAGGTATTTTGAGCAAATGACTTGTGAGGGGAAAGTAATAGAATGAGAGAAGGCTAAGCAGGAGTTTGGACTGCAGTTTTTGAGATTCCATTCCCAATCTGATTGATAAAAGTATAGATAAAGAAATAGATCAGATAATGGTAAGTGAAAGACTAGCTCTGGTAGAGTATCTAGTTTTGTATAGAACAGAAGATCCTGTTAAAAATGCGATTGTTAGCAGGACGTATAAAATACCGAACTATAGCTATAACAATTAGAGCAGGTTTGAAAAGATTGAGAAATGAGAACTGAGAGATAAATTAAAGGAACAATGTGTAGGGCTCCCAGGTATACACCAAAGTCTAGAAGGTTTAGGATTTTTGGTTGGAATTGTTTGCATAGATATTTCTATACCTGTAGTAGCCTTTTAAGGATTTTTCCTTCAGTAGATAGCAAATGTTGGAGATGTGATGGGGAAGAAAAGGGGTACTGAGAACTTTTATGTAATGAGCTAGCAGAGTTGTAAAAGTACACACACATTTTTGGGGAATAAATGGTAGTAATTAACAAAGTGATTCTTTTCAGGTGTGATATTTGATCTGACTTGTGTAAATATAGTAAGTCGTTACTATGTTTAATACTATTTGCAGCCAAAAAAGTCATTAGAAAGTGGAAGTCAAAATTTAATCCAACAGTAATGGAACTTTTATTGTAAAGGAGGAAAAGAACTGTGGAGGCAGGATCATCATTAAAGGAAAGGAGCAAATTATAAACAGAATTTGCAGGAACAATACATGCAGAGTAATGCTCAGGGGAAGGACTGAAGTTTAATGGAAGGCAGGATTTCTTCAAATTATGAAATGCTGATGTGAATGAAAATTAAGAGTGCATGTATTCTGCATGACAGTGGTAATGGAAAGTGCTATTGTGGTTTGCTTTATTTTCTATTAAGATGTATGAAACCATGATGTAACTTAAAATATGATTATTTAATAAATATAATTAAAAATTCGTTTACACATTTTCCCTGAAAGTCTGTTCATCTGCCTGTTTTCTCTGCTGTGACAGAAAGGGAAGGAGGAGTCCCTTATACACACAAGTGAGTCCATAAGATCTTATAGGTTCATAGGTTCATACCAGGCTATCTGCCCTAGGGCATTTATAAGCCTAGCCAGAGTGTGTGTGTGGCTTTCACCACCCCTTAGGATGAGAATACTATACCCATTAGTTTGCTGTGCCTCTGTCCAGCAGTGATACAGAGATGATTCCCGGGGTAAACCTACGATCTCCCATCCACTCGTCAAGATTTCTCTTGAACAGAGTCAGTGAGGGGCTCTGCCTCACATGGACTGGGATTCTGTTCCATAGTGTAGGGAGTCTCTGGGTGATGAATCTGTCCCTCCAGCACGTCCTATTTATATCCGTGTTGAGGTTTAAGTCTCTTGCTCTCGTGGCTCTGGTGGATTTGGATTTTTGAGGTGGAGCATGTCCATTAATTCGGGTTGGACATGGCCTTGTATGTCAGGCACAGATCACCTCTGAGCAGATGGTATGTGACTGAATAGAGCTGGGGTTTCTTCAGTCGGGCATCGTATGACATATGTTTGAGCCTTTATCCTTTTGGTGAGGAACTTTTGGGGTCTTTCCAACTGCTGCAGGTGTCGGGTAAGGTACATTCGAATGGGCGTTGTACTCAATCATTGGTCTGATAAGTGAAGAGTACAGGGTACAATGACCTCTCCTGATCTGGATGTGAATCCCTTCATGATCAGGTGGGCAATGTAGAAGGTCTTCCTAACCACTTTTGCAATGTGAGTGTCAAAAGAGAGGTTACTGTCAACTTGGGTCCCCAGGTCCCTGATAACTTCTTCCGTGTTTAATGGATTACCACCTATGTGGTAATTAGGGGTTACCTTGTTTTTCCCAAAGGGTATGACTATACATTTTTTGGCATTTAGCTTAAGGCCATGGCTCTGGCACCAGTTATCCATTTCTATGAGACCTTTCTGGAGGATGTCTGTGTCTGATGAGTGTCAATTATGGTGCCCAGTTTGCAGTCATCTGCAAATTTTGTCAGCCACAGTCCCCCCTATGTTTTCCTGCACTTCAGAAAAATAAATGCTGAACAAGAGGCGGCCCAGGACTGAGCCCTGTGGGACACCGCTCGTGACCGGCTTAGAGTCTGACATGGCACCAGCAACTCTAACCCTGTGTGTTCTGTCCTTGAGCCAGTTTGCAACCCATCTTGTGACATATGGGTTTACATCTAAGCTGGTGATCTTTTCTATGATGCCCGAGTGGGGTATTGTGTCGAACACTTTTGCTAGGTCGAGGTAGGCTGTGTGAACTGCCTTACCCTCATCAATGGCCTTAGTGACTGTTTCGAAAAAGTCGACCAAGTTCAAGAGGCAGGATCTGCCCTTGACAAAGCCAAATTGGGTAGGATCCAGTGTATGTAGGTCCCCAATGTCTTTATTTATGAGTTCCATTATGATCCTCTCCATAGCTTTGCAGACCAGGCTCGTCAAGCTTATGGGGCAGTAATTTCCAGGGTCCGTAGCAGCACCGCCTTTGTGGAGTGGGACCACAGTTGCCGTACGCCATTCTTTGGGTACGTATCCTGTAGTAAGGCTAAGATTAAACAGCAGCCTTATGTGTGAGTTTAGTTCCTCATTGAGTTAGTGTAGCACACAGCCGGGGACACCGTCCGGTCCCATTGATGCTGTGTTTTTTGCTTTAGAGAGAGCAGCTCTCACCTGGGCATCTGAGATGTTTGGGAGGCTAGACTCTGGTGGGATAGATATTTCTCCTTTTGGGGGGGAGAGAGGGGAGAAATTTGCACTGAACCTGTCTGCCAGTATGTTGGCAATGTCTGTGGGTTCAGTGATTTTTTTTTATCATTTTGGACTAATTCTGAGCATATCTGGGAGTTTCCACCCAGGTTTCTAACATAGCTAAAGAAGGCTTTATGATTGTCTTTTGTGTCATTAGCGATTTTTCTCTCAAAGTTGGCCTTGGATGATTTTATGAGTGATCGTAGTTTTTGCTAGTATTGATCAGAGATGCCTTCCCATTTAGGGATTTTGCTCTGTCATGGAGTAGCTTTCTCCTCTTGTTGTAGAGTTTGTTTATGGCTGGAGTCCACCAGACCGGGCGCCTGCCTTTGGTGGAAAGGGTCTTGATTTTATTAGGGATTGCTTGATCCATACATTCCTGGAGGTGCTCGTAGAAGGCATTTGTAAGGGTTTCAGCAGCGTGGGTTGTGGTTTCCACTGGCTCGGGGGCCTTGAAGGATACCACTCCAGTCTTAAGAAGTGTGAAGTTTGCTTTTGAGAAGTTCTCCACTGTGGTCTTTTTTGCTGGGGTGGGGGCGGGATGTGGATCTCCAGTGAGATTAATTTATGGTCTGATCTCACCAATGAGGGATATACTTCGGTGTGGAGCATTTTGTCCCCATGTTTGTGATGATCAGGTCTAGTATATTTTCTCCTCTTGTGGGACTGGTGACTAGTTGTTCCATAGCATTTGAGTTTATGAACTCAAGGAACCTTTGGGCTAGGGTGTTGGGGCTTGAGTAATGTTCCCAGTCTATGTTTGGGTAGTTGAAGTCACCCAATATGATGGTGTTTGGAGAGACATTCATACTCTCCAGTGTCTTCAGGAAGGCTGTGTGGGTTTCCTGAGTTTGAGAAGGTGGTTTGTAGCATGTTACAAACTGTAGGGCAGTTTTACCTATGGTTAATTGCACCTGGATGGTCTCCGATGCTTCGTGCATTGCCACTAACCTGGAGGTGTGGGTATCCTTTATGAATATGGATACTCCCCTCCTTTGTGGTTCGTCCGGATTTTGGGGCCGGAACGCATGATATGAGGTATAACCTGATAGTGCTGGGGTGCTCTCAGGAGCCTTGAACCAGGTTTCAGTCACAGCACAGACATCGATGTTCTCCATACTGAGGAGGGCTTGAGTGCATCTTGAGGTTTAGACTTCTGGCATTGAGCAGTATTACCCTTAGTTTTTCTCCATTTTTGTTTTCTAGGGCAGTAGGTTTATCATTTGAGCCTTGCCTAAAAAAGGCACTATGGGGGTGGCAAGAGCCTTTGCCAGTATCCGGAAGCCCAGGGGTGACAGGTGCAAGCCGTCCCTTGCGAAGCAGCGTGGCTTGTCAAGCATGTCATCCCAGGCAGACAGACATTGGATCCCCTTAGAATGACACCAGTAATTAAGCCAATTGTTAAAGCTGATCATTTTGTCTCTGTATTGTGGCATCATTCTTGGTGAGGGTAGGATACTGCTCAGGGTCAGGGTCATACCGGCCTGGGCTACATAATCTGAGAGCTCCTCTATGTCTCTTTTCATGTAGTCCAGGGAGGTACGTCTCAGGTCGTTCACACCAGCATGGACAATGACTGAGTCATACTTGTACTTGCTGTGGAGTGACCTGAGTGCTTGTGTTATGTGGCGGATTCTAGCGCCTGACAGGCAGCTTACTGTGATCTTTTCCTTGTTCAGTCTGGTGAGTGGGACGTCAGTGTGTCTGACTATGGAGTCACCTATAACAAGTGTGTCTGGCATTATGTTTGGCCTTAAGGGCTGTGACTGTTTAGCACACTGACTTTGAGAACTATGTGTTGCATGTGTTGCATGTCTTATGTCTTGAGGTGGCTGTTGCTTGGGTGTCTGCTTTGGAGGCCTCTGTAGTTTTGGTAGATTTTTGATCAGTGCCTCCGAGTATGTCTTTGTGTGTTTATGTGTTTGTTTTGCAGTTGTGATAGTTCTATGTGAAACTGGGTTTGTGGTGTGCGTGGTTTCCTTCTCCTCCTGTCTGGTCTTGCCAGTCCTGAGTTGAGAGAGCTCAGCCTCCAGTTTGGCTATAGAGTTGCATCTCTCACATGTATTTGTGTTTTGTGGGAGAAGGAGTGGGTTGTCTGTGTACATGAGGCAATTGTAACATTGCCTCAAGATGCCCAGATTCACCAGCTGAACAGGAGAGGACGCTAGCAACTGACCCTTCGACATGCTAGAAAAAGTGAAAAAGTTTGTTGTGTAACTGAGTCAGAAGGGACCTATAGGGAAATCTTGAATCCAGAACAGCTATTTGCCCCCTTTGGAAGGGATGGCACTTTAGATTGCCTAACCAACACTTTCCAGATGGACTGCATTGTCTTCTTTCCATCTAATGACTAACTGGCTCTTGGAAAATGTGTTTAAATATCTTTCTGTTGGTACGTTCCCATTGCAGCAGTCAGTGCTACCAGTCTTTGTCTTTGGCACATATCTTCACCAGACATTTGACGCTTCCGTTAAGCTAGTCGCCAGTTCGCCGGTACTCAGCGAGTCACCTTCCCCGTCCATGATGCCCGCTTCATTGGATTCACAGGCTTCTACCAAGACCCGTTCGGAGTCCGATATGCCGTAAGACTCTTCTTCGACTATGGAACCGGCGGATGTCTCTAACGTGGATGGGTCTGGAGCCGCTGAGCAGGCACTGGCTTCTGAGGAAGTTCTTCATACTACCGATGTTCGACACAAACTGACTACTTCAGTTCTGTCTAAAACTACCGAATTTGTAAGGCCAAGAGTATGCGCTACGCCTAGAAAACAGACTACCAAAGCGCATGCACCTGCTCCCTTGCTACAAAATAAAATGCTTAGAATGGCAAAATACCTTATTATGCTGATTAGGGGAAGTCAACCTTCCCCTGCTAAGAGAAAAAGGGACCAGTCCCCAGCAGCTTCAACAGACCAAGAGTCCGATGACTCTGAGGTTTCTGATTATGAAGGCATGACCTTGTCTAATTATGAGGATTCTGATGCAGAGGGATCCATTCCCTCTGCATCTCCTCCAGAGGATTTCTCTTTTGGTGAAACATTACATACTTAAGAGCATTTCCACTGGGAATGCCAAGACTATCCTCAGTCCAAAAAGAGGCTTAGAGTTTCTAGACTTGCCACAACACAGGTCTTTAGCAATGCCACCAGTCCTTGAAGTTATTGATGATATCTTTATGGAATCCAGTCTTACTCCTGATACTTTATCCCCTGCCCCTAGGAAACCAGACAGGTACTACAGAGTACCTGACTCTCATAAATTTATTTTCAAAATTCCTACTACTGACCCATTGATCCATTTCCCAGGAGCCTAAAGGTATCAAGGCAATTACAGCTAAGAATCCCACCCCTTCGAGCGGGAATTCCAGAGCTTTGGACAGATGGGGTAAGAAAATATATACCTCTGCAATTCTTGCCATTAGGGATTTGAATTGTCAGTTTCAAATGCTGAAGTACTAACAACATATTATGGAACTTGTTAAGCAAAAAATAGCTACCTTTACAGACTGTGCAGAAAATAAAGAATTGCAAGAGCTTATGCATTCTGCAACCCAAGTCAGCAAGCATACATTGCAGTGTGGCTTTGACGCCCTAGAAGCATCTTGTAGGGCAGCAGTCACTGGTTCTGTACTGAGAAAGCATGCTTGGCTTAAGGAGCAGACATTGCCAGATCATGTCAAATCCAAGTTACTAGACGTTCCTTTGAACAAGGACACACTGTTTGGCACCATAGCAAAAGAGATTCTTAAAAAGATGGAAGAAAAAGCTAAATCTATGCAGACAGTCAAAGAATTCTTACAAGAACAGCCTCCTAAATTCAATGGGCATTGCCCCTTGAAACATTGGTCCTTTCCAGCCCCCTCAAGGCCATCTCAAACTAGACCCAGGGGAAACAGACCCCCCCCCCAGACTACAGTCTCAGGGTATGCAGAGATGTAAGCAATGGAGTGCCTCCACCTCTAAAGCAGGGAGTGCTAAACCACCCCCTTATGGAAAACATTCCCAATGACTTCTCAACTCCACCCCCCCTACCCATCTACTTGTGCCCCTAGGAGGAAAATTTGCCCTTCATGCAAAAAACTGGATTCCCATCGCCAAAGACCAATGGGTGCTCAACATTGTATCCCAGGGGTACAAATTTTACTTCCACTCACTGCCAACCCCAAAAGGGTTCTCAGACCTCCCTCTAAACCAGTGGGCAGAGGCTCAAAACCAAGTCCAATTCCTGCTCTCTATAAGGGCAATTCAGCCGGTTCCTGTGGAACAGCTAGGTCAAGGACTCTATTCCAGACTTTTCCTGGTAACCAAAAAAGAGGGCACTTGGCGCCCAATCTTAGATCTTTCAATTCTCAACACCTTCCTGGTGGTACCAAAATTCAAAATGCTCACCCTCCATATGCTAGCCAAAGATGCCTGGTTAGTCACCACAGACTTAAAAGAAGCCTATCTGCACATCCCTATAAGGGAGTCATGCATAAAATATCTACGCTTCATGGCAGGATCAATGCATTATCAGTTCTCTGCACTTCCCTTTGGCTTATCCACTGCTCCCAGATTGTTCACAAAATGCCTGGCTCCAGCCATTGCTTACTGCAGACAGAGAAATATTCAAATGTACCCATACTTGGACGACTGCCTGATTCAGGCAGTCAGGAAATGCTGTTGCAGCACCTGACATTTGTAAAAAACTTATTAACCTCCCTGGGGTACACCATCAATGAAAAGAAATAAAAACTAGTCCCCAGTCAAAAGATTGTATTCCTGGGAACAGGCTTGGACACAGCATCCCAGATGGCATTCCTCACTCCAGAAAAACAAGCCTATCTGACAGGATATTTTACTCAAATGGTCATTAGAACCCAGCTATCCGCAAGGAAAATCCTGCAGGCCCTATGGTTCATGACCTTATGCATCCTACTAATTCCATATGCCAGACTGCATATGAGGAAACTTAAAAAGTCTTTGGTGCCAGCATTCTTAGGACCTGGAAACTGTTATTCCCATGATACCCTGTCTAAGGACAGAGTTTCTTTGGTGGGCAGCAGCATTCAACCACAAGAAAGAGACTGCCCTTTGCCCAACCCCATGCTGCCCAGACCCTAACCACAGACGCATCAGACTATGCCTGGGGGGCACACATGGATCGCAAGTGTATTCAGTGCCACTGGAGCCCAAGTCAAATGCATCTGCACATCAACCAGAAAGAGATGCTAGCTGTGCAGAATGCTCTGACAGCTTTCAGATCCCTACTCTCACCAGGACACCTGCTTATAAAAACAGACAACACCACAGTCATGTGGTACATCAACAAGCAGGGGGAGAACCCACTCTTACCCACTATGTAGGCTAGCCATGGCCCTGTGGAAAACAGCCTTGGACATGCAGTTACATCTGCAAGCTCAATTCCTGCCAGGCAAACAAAACTCACTGGCAGATGATTTAAGCAGAAATCTCCTAGACGAGTGGCAACTAGACCCACACACCTTCAACCTTCTGATTCAGAAATGGGGGACACCAGTGGTGGATCTCTTTCCTTCCCCCTGCAATCACCAGCTCAGAAGATTCTGCACCAGGACACCTCACAGCAGGGCCTGGAAAGTGGATGCTCTATCCTTCCAGTGGGTAAATCTCTCAATATATGCCTTCCCCCCCCTGCCCCTCCTCTCACGAGTATCACTTAAGATAAGACAGGACAGACCAAGGACAATTCTGATTGCCCCAAACTGGCCACTCTGACACTGGTACCCACTCCTGCGAAGCCCGTCACCGGTGCACCCTGGCACCTACACCAGAACCCAACCCTGCTCTCTCAGCAGGATGGACAGATCTTGCATCCGCAACTGCAAACCCTAAATCTTGCAGCCTGGCTTATTCCTTGAATTCTCCCCCAGTAGCCAGCCCAAGCAAGCAGGTGCTGAATGTCATCCTTGAAGCCAGAAGAAGCTCAGTACAAGGAAATCCTATGCTGATAAGTGGTAAAGGTGTACTACTGTTGGATTCATCCTAAAGGAGAGGACACAACTCTGCCCTCCCTGCCTCTAATCCTGGATTACCTAGCAGATCTACTCCACAGAGGCTATCCTTCTACTCCATTAAGATCCATGCCTTTGCCATTTTGGCTCATTACAACACTGAGCCACCTCTCTTCTCTCACCCTCTTATCAAACAATTCCTGAGAGAGGGCAAACAACTTAAGGCCACCAAGGAAAGCATCCATCCTTGCTTGGGGCCTTAAATTTGTACTGGAAAAGCTCACGCTAGAAAGACCTTCTATATAGCCCACCTTATCATGAAAGGGTTCACATCTAGATCAAGAGAGGTCATTGTGCCCCTCTACTCATCACTTATCAGGCCCATAATTGAGTACAATGCCCCTTTTGGGATGTACCTTACTCGACACCTTCAGCAACTGGAAAGACCCCAAAAGTATCTCACCAAGAGGATCAAGGGGCTCAAACAGATGCCCTGTGCAGCTCGGCTAAAGAAACTCCAGCTCTACTCAGTTGCGTACCACCTACTCAGAGGCGATCTGTGTCTGACGTATAAAGCCATGTCCAACCCAGAATTAATGAACATGCTTCACCTCCGCAAATCCAAATCCCTTAGAGCTACACGCTCCAGGGACTTAAACCTCAGCACAGAAATAAATAGGACATGCTGGAGGGACAGATTCATATCCCAGAGGCTCCCCTTACTCTGGAACAAAATCCCAATCCATGTTAGGCAGAGCCCATCACTGACCCTCTTCAAGAGAAATCTTGACGAGTGGATGGGAGATCGTAAGTTTACCCCTGGGATCTCTTCTGTGTTCCTACTTGACAGAGGAACAGTAAACTAACCTTAAAAGGGCTACCTTCTGTGACCTACTATACAGAGGCACAGTCAACTAATCTAAAAGAGTGGCAAAAGCCATACACACTCTGGCTAGGCTTATAAATGCCCTAGGGCAGATAGCCTAGTATCAACCTATGACCCCCACACCCCATTTGAGCCTGCAGCATCAGCAGAGTTAAAATTCCTCTTTTGGAAAACAGCCTTGCTTCTGGCCATTACTTCAGCTAGAAGAGTGTCTGAGCTACAAGCAGATGTTCATCACGCATACAGCTGCAGTCATAACAGATGGGTTCTCCTGCTGTCAGGCGGGTCCTCGGTCGGCCGAATTCCAAAGTCTAGGTCCGGCGTCGGTTGTCGTCGCTTCTTCCCTGACGTCAGTGCGACAGGGGTATAAAGGAACCAGCCGACGCCATTTTCTTCAGTCTTTCTTGCCGCGCGGTGCCTGAAGCAGAAGCAGTTTGCAAGTGCCGGTCGGCCAGCTCCTGAGATTACGAAAATTTGGAAACCGAAGTCTTCTTAAAAGCTAAGTACCCCGTTGGGGAAACTTTTCTTGCCTCAGACCGATGTCAGACAAATCCAAAAGCAAAAATAATAAAATCCAAAAATAAACCACAGTCAAGGATGTCAGACAAAGTTAATAATTGTATTTCTTGTGGGAAGCAAATACCGCATAAGGATTTCCATTCCCTCTGTATACCTTGTTTAGGCCCAGACCACAACGTCTCGGTCTGTCGCTTTTGTGCTACATTCAACAAACGCACTATTAAGCGTCGGGCGGAGTTCGCCCAGCATTATTTTGGGAAAGCATTTAACTATACTATGTCGTCGGATACTCCGACTCCGGTTTTATCTAAAAAACGCAAAGACAAGGACCAACACACGAGGTCCGCGGCCTCTACCAAGACCACGCCAAGGCCGACTACACGTGGTCCGGTTCTCAGCGAGGCGCCTACGCAGCCCCTGATTACCGACGACACATCTTTGACGGTGTCTCCTGTGCCCGAGGTCGCAGGCTCCTTGACCCACACACCGACTACAGATACCGAAGCCACTCTTGGCGTTGAAACACAGAATGTGGACAGGTCCACCTCCACTCAAGGTGTCTTCAGACCTTCCTCTTCTTTCTCCATCAAGGCTTTCACAAAGTCTAAAGCAACCATGCACTCTTAAGAGACCAGCTACACAGGGCCCATCTTCAGGCCCCATGCCTAAGAAACAGATGCTTAAAATGGCTGAGGATTTAATTACTCTACTCTCAGGTTCTCAAAGGCCCAGAGTGGAGGAAGATTCCCCATCCTCTGATCATGGCTCCATTATTTCAGAGCACTCTGATGATCAGGAACAGTCTTACTCCCCTTTTAAAGACTCTGATGCGGAGGAGTCCATCCCTTCTGTATCCCCCCCTGAGGATTACTCATTTGGGGAAACTTTGCATACCTTAAGGGAACACTTCCACTGGGAAGGCCAGGATTATTCAGATTCCAAGAAAAGGCTCAGGGAATTTCTCTTGTTACCCCAGCACAGGCCTTCTGGCTATACCACCTGTCTTGGACATCCTAGATGATGTTTACTCGGAGGCCTGTCTTAACCCGGACTCTCTACCTCCAGCTCCAGTTAAGCCTGACAGGTACTACAGGGTTCCTGACTCACACCAATTTCTATACAAAAGCCATGCTGCTGACCCAGAAACCATCTCACAGGGCCCCAAGGGAGTTAAGGCCTCCATTGCCAAAAATCCATTGCCTTCCGAGAGAGATTCCAGATCCTTAGAAAGGTGGGGAAAAAAGGTATATACCTCGGCTACCTTATCCATGAGGGCCATAAACTGTCAGTTTCATATGCTAAAATACCAACAGTTTTTGTTATCACAATTGAAAAGTAAAATGTCACAACCTGAACAACCAGACTTGAAGGAGTTGCAGGATTTGATGCATAGTGCAGAACAAGTGGGTAAGCTTACCTTACAATGTGGTTTTGATGCTCTAGAGGCCTCATGTAGAGCTGCTGTTACAGGATCAGTCATACGTAGGCATGCCTGGCTCAAGGAACAAGCCTTGCCTGAGCATGTCAAAGCTAAATTACTAGACGCCCCTCTTGAAAAGGATGTACTATTTGGTGCTAATGCTGAGGAAGTATTAAGGAAAATGGAGGAAAAAGCTAAATCAATGCAAACTGTGAAAGAATTTCTACAGGTTCAACCCCCACGTTTTAGTAGAAATTGGCCTTCCAAAAACTGGTCCTTTCCTGCCACAGACAGACCCCAAAGAGGCAGATACAGGTGCCCGAGGGGCAGAGGACAATCCCAAGGATCGTATAGAGGCAGACGATGGCAAGCTCTTACACAAAGAGGTGGTGAGGACAACTCGCAATCTTTCAGAAAGCAAACCCAATGACTTTCCCCTTTGCATGCCAACCAGGTCTCAAATGGCAGCCCCCTTAGGAGGAAAGCTGGCATTATTCTCAAAAAATTGGCATGTTGTCACAAAGGACAAATGGATCCTGGACATTATAAACAGAGGCTACAAATTCCATTTTCACACCCTTCCAAAAATGAGAGGCATGCCAAACCTGCCACACAATCAAAGGGCAGAGGCACAAAGGCAAATTTCAGATCTCATAAACATGAAAGCTATTCAAGAGATACCTACTCACGAACAAGGTCAAGGTTTTTATTCCCGGCTATTTCTGGTTCCAAGGAAGGGAAAAGACTGGAGACCTATTTCGGATCTATCCATCCTAAACACATTTCTACTCGTACCAAAATTCAAGATGCTCACTCTACAGCAACTTCTTCCCATGCTGGGCAAGGAGTCTTGGCTGGTAACATTGGACCTCAAGGAGGCATACCTGCATGTCCCAATCAGACAAAATTGCAGAAGGTACCTCAGATTTCTTGCAGGTTCAACCCATTATCAATTCTCTGCATTGCCCTTTGGCTTGTCTACTGCGCCCAGAGTATTCACGAAATGCCTGGCATCAGTAATTGCCTACTGCAGACTTCAAGGGATACAAATATACCCATATTTGGACGACTGCCTGATCCAAGCAGACAGCAAGCACATTCTTCTGAAACATCTGGCTTATGTAATAATGTTATTGAACTCTCTGGGATACACAGTCAACAAAAAGAAATCAAGGCTAATACCCTCTCGGAAGATAATCTTCCTGGGTGCCAATTTGGACACAAACACCCAGATGGCCTACCTCACGCCAGAGAAGCAGGGGCAACTAATTCAATACTTCAGAACACTAGTAAATTGCACCAGGCTGACTGCAAGGAAAATCCTGCAGGCTCTGGGATTCATGGCATCTTGCATCTTACTAATCCCATGTGCAAAGCTGCATATGAGGAAACTACAATGATACCTGAAAAACATATGGTCTCAACACAGCCACAGTTTGAAAACAATAATACCACTAATTCCATGTCTGCAAAAGGAATTTCTGTGGTGGGCTCAAGCATGTCAAACAAACACAGGTCTTCCATTCAGCAAGCCTCAAGCAAATCAAGTCATCACAACAGACGCCTCGGACTACGCCTGGGGGGGGCACACATGACAGACAGGGCAAATGGTCCCAAAAAGAAAAGCACCATCACATCAATCAAAAAGAAATGCTAGCAGTAATAAATGCTATTATAGCTTTCAAGGACCTTCTACAACCAGGTCAACTATTGATAAGAATGGACAACACCGCAGTTATGTGGTACATAAAAAAACAGGGAGGAACACATTCTTACCCCCTATGCAGACTGGCCATGTCACTTTGGAACATGGCCATGGACTTACAAATGGAACTACAAGCACAGTACTTGCCAGGCAAGGAAAACACGCTGGCAGACCACCTAAGCAAGAATATGACAGATCCACACGAATGGAAATTGCATCCAAAAGTTTTTACAGAAATAATTCAAGAATGGGGAAGGCCAGACATAGATCTCTTTGCCTCCCACAAGAATCATCAATTGACAAAATTCTGCACAAGGATCTTCCATCCAAAGGCCTGGAGAGTGGACGCTCTTTCCTTCAGTTGGACATCAATGACAGTTTATGCCTTCCCTCCTCTTCCTCTGCTGCCCAAAGTTCTATTAAAGACCAAAGCAGACAGACCAAAGATGATCCTCATTGCTCCGGACTGGCCAAGGCAACAGTGGTACCCACTCCTGAGGAGCCTGACGCATTCCCCACCATGGACCCTGCCTCTAATGCCTCTTCTTGTGACTCAGCACAGCTTCAAAACTCTTCACAGCCAGCTAAAAACACTCAATCTAGCCGCATGGAAGATTCCTTAGCATCACAACAGGCCCTACTCTCCAAGGAGGTGCAGGATGTCATTTTGGAGGCCAGAAGGCCATCAACTAGAAAAGCTTACTCGGCAAAATGGAAACGTTTTTGTGTCTGGAATGAAAAAAAGGGCCAGGATCCTGGAAAACTGAATTTACCTCAAATACTACAATATTTGGCTGAACTGCTAAGCAGTGGACTTTCTTTCTCCTCCATCAAAATCCATGCCTCAGCCATTTCTGCAGAATACAACACTGATCCGCCTTTATTCTCTCACCCTCTCTTAAAACAGTTCCTCAGAGGGGCTAAGAACTTAAGGCCTCCAAGGAAACAACCAATACCTGCTTGGGATCTTAATTTCATTCTGGAAAAACTGACCTTGCCTCCTTTTGAGCCAGCTGCCTCATCAGATTTGCAATATTTGTCCTGGAAAACAGCTTTCCTTCTGGCTATCACCTCACCTCGTAGAGTTTCAGAACCACAGGCTCTCATGGCTGTCCAGCCTATTATCATCTTCCTTCAGGACAGAGTTTCCTTACGAACCAACCCGTCCTTTATGCCTAAAGTGGTATCCAGGGTAGCTTTAAATCAGGCCATACATTTACCTACTTTTTATCCTAATCCTCAAAACAAAGGGGAGAGATTACTACATTTCTTGGACATCCACAGACAACTGCGTTACTATTTGGACAGAACAAAGCCTTTCAGAAAATCAGAACAGCTCTTTGTGGCCTATGCGGTAGGAGCTCAAGGGAAGCCAATTTCCAAACAGACAATCTCAAAATGGATAGCCCACTGCATACGCTTTTGCTATTCCTTTCATGGCAAAACTGCCCCTACAGGCATTAGAACTCATTCCACCAGGGCCACAGCCACCTCTGCAGCCTTCCTCAGAGGAGTTACTACCAAGGATATTTTGGAAGCAGCCACTTGGAGTTCTGTGCATACCTTCTCCAAGCACTACAACCTACCATTATACTCCAAATCTAGAGCAGGCTTTGCCACTGCAGTCTTGCAGGGCATTTTGGCTCCTCCTAGTGCCTACCACCCCTTTCTTAGCTTTGGGATTCTACCCATCTGTTATGACTGCAGCTGTATGCATGATGAACATAGTACAGTTTTGTACCTACCATAAATATAGATGTTTGAGTGCTAATACAGCTGCAGTCCAGGTTTCCCTCCCTCCTTCCCCTCTTGGGACAGGCCTATAGGCTAACACATCCTCTTACAACCTGATTGGGGTTTTCATTTATGATGTATTTGCTTGCAACTACTGTATTTTGATTATATTGCACTGCATTATCACACAAATTTAGGTATTGCCTTCCTTCTGGGGGCACCTGACATCTGGGGCAAGAAAAACTGAAGAAAATGGTGTCGGCTGGTTCCTTTATACCCCTGTTGCACTGACGTCAGGGAAGAAGCGACGACAACCGACACCGGACCTAGACTTTAGAATTCGGCTGACCCAGGACCCGCCTGACGGCAGGAGAACCCATCTGTTATGACTGCAGCTGTATTAGCACTCGAACATCTACATTTATGGTAGGTACAAAACTGTACTTTATGGCTGTGGAGCCCTTCATTATTTTCCATGCTGACAGGGTCTCCCTCAGGACTAACCCTTCCTTTATGCCTAAAGTGGTGTCCAGTGTGGCTCTCAACCAATCTATCCATTTGCCTACCTTCTTCCCTAATCCTCAAAATAAAGGGAAAAGGATCCTGCACTCCTTGGATGTGCACAGACAGCTCAGATTCTACCTTGATAGGACTAAGCCCTTCAGAAAATTTGACCATTTACTAGTCAGCTTTGCAACAGGGGCAGAGGGCAAGGCCATTTCAAAGCAAACAGTTTCCAAATGGCTAGAACATTGCATCCATTTCTGCTACAAGCAGCATGGAAAACCAACCCCTCAGGGGGTCAGAACACATTCCACTAGGGCAACTTCTACCTCTACAGCATTCCTCAGGGGAGTCCCTACCCAGGGACATCCTGGAAGCTTCTACTTGGAGTTCTGTACACACCTTCACCAAGCATTACCACCTGCCTATCGTTTCCAAATCCAGGGCTGGTTTTGCAACAGCAGTCCTGCAAGGCATTCTAGCCAGCCCTAACTCTTTTGGAATGCCTCCACCCTTCTTCAGCTTTGGTAATCTACCGAAGTGTGATGACTGCAACAGTGAAACATGAAGAACATAGTACAGTTGTGTACACTTACCATAAATGTAGATGTTCAAGTGTATTCACTGTTGCAGTCCTGGTTTCCCCTCCCTCCAGCCCCCTGGTTTTATCTCTCTAAACTCTCTATGCCTTTTACTACCCCCCCCCTTCAGGGGTATTGGTATTTACTTTTTACTGGTGGTGTTTTCCCCCACCATAACTTGGCTCCCTATTGGGGGGGCTCCTGACATTTGGTGCAAGAAAAACTGATGTAATGGCGTCTGCTGCCTGTTTTTCTACCCCTGATGACCTGACGTCAGTCCTGGAGCGACAGCAGCTGATGCAGAAATACAAAGTCTCTGGTATTCAGGCCGACTGAGGGCTACCTGCAGGCAGATAACCCAAGTGTGGTGACTGCAACAGTGAATGCACTCGAACGTCTACATTTAAGTGTACACAACTGTACTTTCCTTGTTATTCATACCATTTCTGGAACCCCAAAAGTAGGGTTTCTGATGTTGGGTGTAACTGGTGTGTACTTGTTTTGTCAGTTAATTTGTGAAGGGACCCACCTTGATGGATCACATATACCTTACTGTCTCTGTATTTGTGGGCAGCTCCATCTTCTAGCCTTTACTGTTGAAGTCCTGTGTACATCAAGTAGATATACTTTTATTAGCAGTATAAATGTCTGATCTTCATTTGATATTTCCTGATTTGCAAGAAAAGGCACTCTTATATAGTCAGAATGTGTATGTGATAGTACCAAGCATGCATACTCCCCTCCCCCAAAAACAGAAGTCTTTGACAAAAGTGACAGATTGTGATTTGTGGAGAGGATGAACAACCATATGACCAATCAGAGAACTCCCTTATAAATCAGTTGACATGGCGACAACCCGTCTGCTTTTTTAAACACAGTTTTCTAACTCAGCTGTACTGTCTTGGCTGTGCATGCCCAAAGGTGGAAGGAAGTTTGACTTCCTATGGATGAAATGTAGTTAACTACTAATGTTTTATATCTGGACTCGAGTTCTTCTAATTGAAATTTTGTTATTGTCTTTTTGGCTTGTATATTTGGCTGTTCAATTTTCTCAGAATTTTTGACTTAGCTGCTGCTTGGCACAATTTGTTACATTGAATGCTGTACTTAACATCATGCATGGGAATGCAAATCACTTCAGTGATGCCAGTGGTGTTTCATTTGTTGCAGCTGTAACTTGTTACATGTAACTACATTGTATCTTCGCTGTAGCCTTGGCATTATGGTGGCTTTGTGTTCTATGTTCAGAGATGCTGTATTTGTCTGTTGCCAATGTTAATGTTTCTTTGCACATGCTTTCTGAAAGGTTGATCCCCAATTTTGTGACAAAATGATTGACATCAACAATTGGCTAAGCTTGTGGTGTCATTCAAAGGGGATCCAGTATCTGTCTGCCTGGGATGACATGATCGACAGGCCACGATGCTTTGCCAGAGATGGTTTGCACCTGTCGCCCGTGGGATTCAGGTTACTGGCAAAGGCTCTTGCCCACCCCTATAGTGCCTTTTTTAGGCAAAATTCAAAGGACAAAACCACCACCTTAATAGGTACAAGCATGCAAAATCTGAAGGTAATGCTACTTAATGCTAGAAGTCTAAACCTCAAAATGCACACTCTCGAGGCACTCCTAAAAATGGAGAACATCGATATCTGTGCAGTAACTGAGACCTGGTTCAAGGCTCCAAAGAGCACCCCTGCAATACCAGGCTACAACTTTTACCACACTTTTTGGCCACCAAACCAGGATCGAAATGCTTAAAGGTGGAGACGTGTCCTTATTCACCAAGGATATTCACACCACCAGGTTAGTTGCCCAGCACAATGCATCTGAAATTCTCCAGATGCAACTAACACTAGGTAAGCCTGCAATACAAATTGTAGCTTGCTACAGATCCCCCACCATGCCCCAAGATTCTCACTACACCTTTCTAAACATACTGGAAAATATTAATATACAACCAAACACCCTAATACTAGGTGATTTCAACTACCCTGCCATTAACTGGGAAAACTACTTGTGTACCAACACCTTAGCCCAACTGTTCTTGGAATTCATAAATTCCAATGCCCTGGATCAACTAATCCATAGTCCCACCAGGGGCTCCAATATCTTAGACATGGTCATTACCAACATGGGAAATCGATGATCCACACCTATGGTCACCCCCTCGTTGGTCAGGTCTGACCATAAGCTAATCCCCTTAACATCCACATCCCACCCCCCAGTAAGGAAACCTCCATAAAAAACTTCTCCAAAGCCAACTTCATGCTACTCAAGTCAGAAGTTACAAACTTCATGACACCCATGCAGACAGGAACTGAAAGTTCGACTGCTGAGTCCTACATTAAGGCACTGTACGAGCACATCCACTCATTCATGAATTGTGCCATCCCAAGTAGAGCCAAGATGCACTCCTCCAAAAAAAGAAGCCAATCTGGTGGTCCCCTGCCGTAAACAAACTTTACAACAAAAGGAAGAAACTGTTGCAGAAAAGAGAAAAATCCCAGGATGCAAAAAAACCTCCCTTACCAGCCTCAGTAAGAAGCTGAGATCCCTCATAAAATCCTCCAAAACTAGTTACGAAAATAAAATTGCCAAAGATTCCAAAGACAACCACAAGGCATTCTGTAACTATGTCAAGAATCCAAATGGCAATGCTCAGATCTGCTCTGAGCTACAACAGAATGGCATTAAATATACTGATCCCAAGGATATTGCCAATATCCTGGCAGATTGATTCAGTGCCAACTTCACCCCCCCCCCTCTCACCCCATAAATGGCCCATCTCAATACCGGAAGATTGCCAAATTCCGGTAATAATGGCCACACAGGTAAAAAACGCACTCTCCAAAGCAAAGAATACAGCATCCATTGGACCAGATGACATCCCGGGCTGTGTACTACATGAACTACAAAATGAACTGGCACCTCACCTAAGTGTCATGTTTAATCATACCCTCACCTCAGGCTTCATGCCCACTGAGTGGCGCACAGCTACAGTTATCCCACTCCATAAGGGGGGATCCACTTTGAATCCCAGGAACTACCTCCCCATCAGTCTGACGAGCCTGATCTGCAAGGCCATAGAACATATTATCATGGAACTTATAAACAAAGACATTGGCAACCTTAAAACACTGGACCCCACCCAGTTTGGGTTTGTGAAGGGCCAATCTTGTCTCCTGAACCTGATTGACTTCTTCGAATCAGTCTCCAGAGCCGTGGATGAGGGTAAGGCAGTCCACACAGCCTATCTGGACCTTGCCAAGGCCTTTGACACCAATCCCCCACTCTGGAATCATAGATAAACTTACTAAGCTGGGCATTAATCCCTATGTCACTCGATGGGTTGCCAACTGGCTTTACTGAGAGAACCCACACTGTAAAAGTAGCCGACTCCAAATCTAGCTCTAGGCACGTGACAAGTGGAGTACCTCAGGGTTCAGTCTTGGGTCCTCTCTTGTTTGGCATCTACTTCTCTGAAGTACAAGCCAACACTAAGGGACTCTGGCTAACAAAGTTCGCAGATGACTGCAAACTGGGAGCCATTATTGAATCCCCAAATGATGTCGATACTCTACAAAAGGGCCTTACAGAAACAGATGCTTGGTGCCAGAGCCATTGGCTCAAGCTCATTGCCAAGAAATGTATAGATGTTATGTAGTCCAATCTCGCGTACATTCTTACCCATGGGTTTGGAGCCGAACCTCGGCTCTGACTCTGCCATACTCTAGCTCAAAGTCTTTCAATTGGCTAGGCTAAGAGGTATCCCATGCTACACTGCTCCCTTTCCACAGATTTCATTTGCTCATCGTAAGCTCAGACGTGGTCTCGCTCTTGGCTGTGGATAAGTATAACTTTTTGTCTTCTTGACTAAAATTCTGACTAAAATTTTGATCCAAAAGCTATTTTCATAGCTAGGTGTGTGTGCTGTTGCTTTGTGGAAGCATTTTTTATCCGGCCTTTGTGGCATTTGTCTACTTTTTGTCTGGTATCCCATCAGCTCTCTCCCAATGGGCTAGGCCCATTTTAGTTAGAGGGCATAGCCCTCCCTTGGTTATCTGTTTTTCCCTCCTGTGCTTGTTTTTGTTTTAGGTAACTATCCCCTCCGGGCTAGGGCCGTTTAAGTTAGAGAACCTAGTCCTTCCCCTTGTTTTCCTGTGACGACCGTTTGAGTTAGAGGTCCTTGTGTAGTGTCTGTAGTTTATTAGTTTAGGTCCCGCACTTGTTGCTGGCGTCTGCTTTACTGTTGTGTTGTGTTAGTATCCTGCCGACCATGTCTAAGGATACAAAAGAACATAAGCCTTCGGGCTTTAAGAAATGTAGTAAATGTGGGTACACAATGTCGATTACTGATGGGCACTCTGTGTGTGTTTATTGTTTGGGGGCTATACACCTTCAGGAGTCTTGTGCGTTCTGTCATGCATTCAACCCTCGTGTTCTTCAATAAAGGAAGAACAAACTAATTCTGAAGGGACTACTGAAACCCTCTTTCGAGGAAGATTTGGAGAGGTCTTCTACTGCTAAGTCCTCTCCCTCTAAAAAAGACAAAACATCCAAAGCAAAAAAACGATCTCCGGCTCTGTCTGTCTTATCGGAGCCTCCGGAGAAAGTTACTAAGTCTACTGTGGCATCCTCGGCCCCACTGTCTTTGGTGCCGAAGGAAGCTTGTCAACCAACAGAACTTACATCGGCTCCCAGCCTCTCAGAGCTGGTGTCTGAGATACTAGTTCGGAGCCGGTCTCCAGTTTTTATCCCGGTTTCTCCTCCTCACAGGTCTTCTTCAGAGAGGAGGTCTAGATCTCCTACCTTGTCCTCTAGGTCCTCCAGGACACTCTCTGATGTGGATAGAGTGGTACAGAGACTGCTTCAATCACCGGTGCTGGCCAAATTGCTGTCTGCTCCAGCCCACTCAGCTCTGGAGCCAGTCACCCATCCATCGTCGAAACCTCTTCCGAGCAAATCTCAGCCTTCGGAGCCAGAGTGGTTGGCACCATCTGATGCTTCTAGGTCGGCTCTGATAGCCCATCCTGGCTTATCGGCTCTGATATTGGCTCCGACCCCGTCAGCTTCATCCACTGGGTCCAGGACTCATGGTTCCTCTGCTGGACCCGAGGGGGAGGTCCCGGGACACTCTTCAGCTCCTAGCCTCCCTCTCGGTGCTTCAGCTCGGGTGAGCCTGACCCTTGCTTTGGACCTTGCCCCTTCTGCTCAGAGGTCTTCTACGGTTGGTCGATCCTCTGAGCCAGGGGGACCAGCTTTTCAGGTCATGTGGAGCGTGCTGGCCAGGTCCTCAGCTTCATCATACAGCACTGACACTCTACCCCCTTCAGCTCCAGCATCAGTCTCTGATCACTCTATCTTTGGACAGCGGAGACCCAAGGCCTCAGGATACCTCCATGAGTGGTCCCCAGATTTCTGAGGGCCCCCCAGAGTTTTTGCCTGAGGAGCCACCCAGAAAAAGAACATGCAAGAGGAAGCACATAGACTCCCAGGAAGAGTCTCTCACATCGGATACTGACCTCAAGGAATCAGAGGGGTCCCCCAAGTCGCTCTCTGAGGATATCTCTCTCTCTGATATCCTAGAGATCTTGAAACAGAGAGGTGACTGGCCCTCTAAACCCCCCTCCGAGCAGGTGTCGGTGTTCCTGAAGGCTTTTGGGGCTTAGCCCTCCACCTCCTGGGTCTCTCCACCCTTCGAACTCCTGGATCTAGTTTGTTGGAGGGTGTGGGGAAACCCCTGACACTGTAGAACCAGTCCCCAGGAGACCTAACAAATTTCTGTCCACCCCCTCTGACAAAGAGTTTCTCACGAAGGGCGTTCCAGTAGATGCCATGGTGGTGGCAGTGGCCACCAAGAAGGAACTGGCTGAAACTTCATCTACCGTCCATCCCCCTAACAAGGAGTCTAGGACCATGGACCAGTATGTGAAGCATATGTTTTCTTCAGCGCCCTTTACACTGCGGTCGCTGAATTACTTGTCACATTTTACACTGCTCCAAACAGATCTCCTGAAAGAGCTGGGAGATGCTCTGCAGGGTAACATTTCTGACGCAGTGGCTCAGAAAGTCAACGCTCAGATGTCTACCCTAAATTCTATTGCTAACTCCTCCATGAGGCTGATGTCTTACGCAGCCGAAGGAGCGAGTAGGGCAGCGAGTTCTGGAGTTTCTCTCAGGAGGCACTCCTGGATGCGCCTCTGTAATTTCATGGGGGCCTTCAAGTCTACATTCACCAATGCCCCATTTGATGGTTCCTCGTTGTTCGGAACCAAGGTGAAAGACACTCTCACTAGGTGCGAGCAAGAGGGAAAAACTCTGTCTGCTGTGGGAGTCCATTTTTCCATGCCTTCTAGACCTTATCCCAAGGTCCAGAAGAGTGGGAAAATGTGGTTCAAGAAATCGCAGAGGTTTTTTCATGACTGACAAAGTGATTTCCCCTCCGAGGCAGGGGAGGGGGTAGTAACTGAGGTAGACACCACCCTAGAGGCAGAGGAGGCCCACATAACCAGGGAGACCATGGTTCTCCCTACCAGCGCTCTTGATGGGAGGCCCGACTGCAAGTTTCCGGAGCCAGTCGGGGGTCACGTTTCACTATACCCAGAAGCCTGGCAAGACATCACCCAGGACCAGTGGGTATTAAAAATAATTTCCGGAGGGTGTCACACCCCCCCCCACCGATCAAATGAATCCCAGATGTTCCACCCAATCAAAGGGATTCCGCAGCTTCCGAGGTTATAAAGTTGCTAGAAAAAAGAGCCATCCAGCATGTCCCCTCAGACCAGATCGGATTAGGGACTTACTCCAGATTTTTTTTGGTGCCAAAAAGAACAGGGGACCCAAGACCCATCTTGGATCTCAGCCGCTTGAACCTCCATGTGAAGAAGTCCAAGTTCCAAATGGTCACATTGCAATCTATTCTTCCATTGTTGGGAAAAGGTGTGGATGTGCTCCATCGACCTCAAGGATGCTTACTACCACATAAAGATGGACAGGGCATACAGAAGTCATCTACACTTCCGGCTGGGAGCCAGTCATTTTCAGTTTCATGCCCTGCCCTTTGGTCTCACCACAGCCCCCAGGGTGTTCACCAAATGTATGGCAATGGTGATGACTCACTTGAGACGTCAGGGATTCCAAGTGTTTCCGTACCTGGAAGATTGGCTTCTTTCTGCACCACCATGCATCTACTTTTACAGACCAGAAATGCCACTATCAAGCTGTGTCAACAATTGTGTATCACTCTAAACTGGGAAAAGTCTGCCTTGTTTGCCCTTGCAGCATGTCACCTTTACAGGCACCGAGTTAGACACCGTGCTCATGAGGGCGTTTTTACCACAAGAAAGGATTCAAGTTTTGCAACAACAAGTATACGAGTTGTTCCCTCAAAAAAAAAAGTGAAGGCAAAAACGGTTCTCAGATTGTTGGGGACTATGGCTGCTACAATTATGCTGGTGTTCTTCTTGCGAGGCTTCACATGAGGCTCCTTCAGTGGCTGCTATTCACCCAGTGGTCTCTACAGCATCTTCCGCTTTCTCATCTCATAATGATCACAGACGGGTGCAAGCAAGATCTACGCTGGTGGCTTCACTCCAGCCATCTCAGTGCGGGAAAACCCTTTGTCCTATCCCCTTCTGTTGCCGCAGTGACCATGGATGATTCCCAGATGGGGTGGTTGAGCATTATCTCGGCAGGACGGTCCAAGGCACGTGGCAGGAACACTAGATACATCTGCATATCAATATCTTGGAGATGAGAGCAGTGCTACTAACATTGCAAGCACTTCAGAGCTTTCTTCCTCTTGGGACAATTGCGATCTACTCAGACAATATGTCGGTGGTATGGTATATGAACAAATGGGGAGGAACCAAGTCGTATCCCCTTTGCAGAGAGGCCATTCGAGTATGGCAGTGGGCAGTGTGTTCCTAATGTTTTCTTGTAGCAATGCACATTCCAGGAAAGTCCAACGTGATTGCTGACAAGTTGAGCAGAGCTGTTCTGATGCCTCACAAGTGGTCCCTGAACAGTCAAGTTGCGGAGCAGATTTTCCGCAGATGGGGTCAGCCTTGCTGCAATCTGTTTGCCAGTCTCCTCAATACCAAGTGCAGCAGCTACTTCACCCTTATCCCTCCTCCGGGGGAGTCGCCCAGGGACGCTCTAGTTCACGATTGGCCCTCTGGTCTACTTTATGCCTTCCCTCCTGTTCCTCTGTTGACAAAGGTTATTCAGAAAGCGCAGTCCTTGGGAAGCAGAATAATTCTAATTGCTCCACACTGGCCTTGTCAAATTTGGTTCCCCTTTCTCCATCCCTATCTCATGGACACCCCCTGGATTATGGACCCACAGCCATATCTTCTGACTCGTATGTCAGGGCAGTTCCATCTTTCTCTTCAGACCCTCCGGTTGACAGCCTGGCTACTCCACTTCCATCACTAGTCAGGCTTCATCATTTTCCTCCAGAAGTGATTCATATTGTCTTCTTCCCATAAGCCTTCAACTAGAAAGATTTATTCCAGTAAATGGAAAAGATTCTCCATCTGGGCTCATGCAAGACAAATTGATCCTTATACAGCTCCAATTTCTTCAGTTCTGGAATTTCTTTGCATGCTTTTCAATCAGGGGTCAGCAGCCGCGACCATTAAAGTACAGTTGGCTGCTATTTCCACTTTTCACATCGCTAATGAACCCAGTCTAATGGTGCATAGACTTTGTAAGGCATTCTTGAAAGGCACTGTGCTGCTTCACCCTCCAGACTTTGACCCAGTCATGCCTTGGGACCTAAATTTTGTGCTACAGGGTCTCACCTCTTCCCCCTTTGAGCCTGCAGCTACTTGTGAACTAAAATTTTTGACTTGTAAAACTATCTTTTTGGTAGCCATCACTTCAGCTAGATGTGTCTCTGAGCTTCAGGCTTTGTCTATCAGACCTTCTTACCTGATTTTTCACAGGGACAGGGTTTCCCTCAGACCAAACCCTTCCTTTATGCCAAAAGTGGCTTCGGTTAGTAATCTCAACCAATCCATTGAACTGCCCGTATTTTTTCCAGAGTTCTCTAATAGGGCAGAATTTAAATTTCAACAACTGGATGTTCACATGCAGTTGCGGTTTTATCTGCATAGAACGAAGGATCTTAGAAAATCAGATCAGCTATTTGTCTCATTTTCAGAAAATAAGATTGGGTCTTCTGTTTCCAAAATGACCTTGTCTAGATGGATCTCTAGTTGTGTTTCCTTCATTTATGCCTCAAGTGGTAAGGATTTACCATTTATAGTGAAGGTTCATTCTACCTGATCTATGTCTGCCTCTACAGCCTTTCAGGCCAGGATGTCTATGGATGATATTTGTGCTGCGGCTACATAGGCATCTCCTCACACCTTTATTACTCACTACAAGTTGGATTTGGTATCCAGAGGCAGATCTTCCTTTAGTTCCACAGTGCTCAGGAGTATTTTCCACTGAGCCTCCCAGGGTTCAGGTGCTGGGGACGCTGTCCCACGGGTAAGAATGTAGGCAAGATTGGACTACATAACATCAAGAAGTTATGTATTCACCATAACGTTCGATGTATGTAGCCCATCTCGCCTCACATTCTTACTTACCCATCTGCCTTCCCCCATCCTGGAGGACCTAGAGGTCAGTTCTGGTTTCGGTACTGCTTTTATTATTGGAATGTTTTTTTCCTTCTCTGTGTGTTATGTGTATAGAGGGAGAGTGATAGAGCTTGCAGCAAACAAGATCTGGGGAAAGGGAGCAGTGCAGCATGGGATACCTTTTAGCCCAGCCAATTGAAAGACTTCGAGCTAGAGTATGGCTGAGTTGGAGCCAAGGTTCAGCTCCGAACTCACGGGTAAGAATCTGAGGCGAGATGGACTACATACATCGAACGTTATGGTGAGTACATAACTTCTTATCCTTTTTGGGGAAAAAACATGTACCCATGAATTACCACATAGGTGGCAGTACACTAAACACCGAAACAGGATAGGCTCCTACCATGATATCAGTCTGTCTCTTCTTGGTTTCATTATATTTTAATATGTTAGGTCTGTGACAGACTGTAAGCCTGTTAAGCAATTTCATATCCGGATAATCATTCAGCTTTAAAACCTTACTGTGCATAGTTAATAACCTGGCAGTGGGAAGTTAGTGTTACATTTGATACCTTATGCATGCCCTTTAACCTCCCATTTTTTGTCTGTGCACTTTATTCAACTTTTAGTGAGTTGTTCCCTTGGTGTTCTATAGTGGTGTGGTGTGGTATTGACCTGTTTCAGTCTCCCTGATTAGTAAATTACAGAAATAAATTCAATTAGATGTCGGGAAAGATGCCAGCTTTGAGTTGTTTGCTGTAGCAGTGTACACAGCTTAACAAACCAGCCATTTAGCAAGGTTAGAGAAACACACAGAGGAAACTCTGTATTAAAATAGGGGCCATCAGATAATGGATGAGGGTGTTCCACCACCCGACTTGCAACCACCTTAGAGGTCAGTAGCATGACTGGACAGTGTAAGGAGCATTTCTTTTTAAATAATTGAATAGATGTCACTATTAGTCTGATTTTTAGCCATTGAAACATTGCATTGCCTTCTTTTTGAAATTTATATACACACATGTATTCTGCTTGTCAGATTAATCCATTTTGTGTCAGTGCGGTCTTATTTTTTATTTTTATTTTTTTGCAGTTTGTGCTCTGTGGTGTTGTAACAAGATGTAGCATTGCTGTACTGAAGAGCATTTCATTAGTGAAAGTGTGGCATTCGTGTATTTTCAAACCGGGTTTTGCTGGTTGTAATGTTTTTTGAACAGTTACAGTTTGCAAAGTTTGGATTTAAAGGAATGCAGTGTTATTTGTCTTTCGGCTTTTTCCCGGTAAGGGGTCGCCACAGCGGAACTCCGGTCCGCTAATGATTGGCAGTAGATTTTTTACGAAACGCCGAGGTGCCAGCTCGACGCCCAACCTTCAACGAAGGCACACCCATTTATGCACGCATGTCTTTCGAACGCTACCCAACCGCGGGGAGGACATGCAGACTCCACACAGAAGGCACTCCCAAGCTAAGCCCAGAATCGAACGGGAGAACCTCTTGCTATGAGGTAACAATGCTACCGCCACGTAATGCAGTGTAATGGTGACAAATCTGTTTACCTTAATGTAAGAGTACTATAGATAATTGGAGCTGCATGCCACTCAGCAGTATAAAATTGTGTCTTTAAGCTCTTCAGAGAGGTACAAGTTGAAGTTAACTGTTTGGTTTGTAAGTTGGTCAGTTTATGGAGTTTGTAGGCTTCTCTGCAGTTGTGTAACCATATTGGTATGTATATGTGGTGGGGTATGGCAGTGTGAAGAAAAGGGCACATGTTTTTGTGAGATTTACTGTTAATTATATTAGGGTGTTCTGGTAGTTTGAACACATTTGTATTTGTTTTTAGTGTTTTTTGTGAACTCTGTGATAGATTTCTTTTGTCAAAGGTATTCACTGTTGCGAATGTAGTGCCTTCACATTTTATAAGGCAGCATTTGATTTACGAATCTGAATCTAGCAGGGAATTGTCAGATGTTCATCGTGTTATCCTGCTGCAGTCATCACACTTGGGTTATCCTGTCGTCAGGCGGTCCCGCAATCAGCCTGAATTCCAAAGTCTTGGTCCGGCATCGGTTGCTGTCGCTTCTTCCCTGACGTCAGTGCGCCAGGGGTATATAAGAGGCATCCGACATTTTCTTCAGTCTTTCTTGCCGTGCGGTGCTCGAAGCAGAAGCAGTTCGCAAGTGCTGGTTGGCCGACACCTGAGATTTTCGAATCGAATTTCAGTCCGAAGTCCTCAAAGCTAAGTACCCCTTTGGGGAACCTTTTCTTGCCTCAGTCCGATGTCAGAAAAAGTTAATAATTGCATTTCTTGTGGGAAGCAAATACCTCATAAGGACTTTCATTCTTATTGTATACCTTGCCTAGGCCCAGACCACGACGTCACTGGTTGCCGGTTTTGTGCTAGGTTCAGTAAGCGAACTATAAAACGACGCTTTGATTTCGCACGACACTACTTCGGTAGGAAATTTAATTACACTATGCCGTCAAAGCAACCGACTACCGGCGTGCATAAAAAACGCAAAGATAAAGACAGGCAGCCTAGATCCAAGCCAGACTCTGAGGCCTCGGCTGGGCTGGTCGCCGGTTCTCCGGTTTTCAGTGAGGCGCCTACGCAGCCCCTGACGACCGCAGAATTGGAACCCCAGACTGCTTTGGATTCTCTAGCAGAGAGTTCTAGGCCGACTCAGACATTTTCTTTAGGCCCTACTGACAACATTGCAGAAGGAGTAGCCGGTGATGCAGAAATGCCTTCGGTTACAGAAGGTGTCTTCAGACCGACTACTCTCACCATAAAATCTTAAGCTAAGCTTAAGACTCCTCTAAAACCAAAAAAGACTGCACATCAGTCTCATGTTCAAGGCCCCATGTCTAAGAAACAGATGCTTGAAGATTTGATTTCTTTAATCAGGGGTTCCCAACCCCCCCCCCCCCCCAGACAAAAGGCCTAGACAAGAGGAGGTTTATGTCTCCTCTGATCAAGTATCTATTTTCTCAGGCTCCTCTGAGGAACAGGATTACTCCTTTCCCCGGGGAAGCCTTACATACCATGAGGGAACATTTCTACTGGGAAGGTCAGGACTACTCCGACTCAAAGAAAAGGCTCCGAGAGTTTCTTTTATTCCCCCAGCACAGACTACTTGCTATCCCTCCAGTTGTAGACATTGTGGATGATGTTTACTTAGAATCTAGTCTAAATCCAGATCCTCTGCCTCCTGCTCCAGCCAAACCAGATATTATAGAGTGCCTGACTCGCACAAATTCCTTTACAAAAGCCCTGTTGCTGACCCAGAGACCATCTCCAAGGGTCCCAAAGGGGCTAAGGATTCTATGGCTAAAAATCCTGTACCCTCTGAAAGGGACTCGCGAGCACTAGATAGGTGGGGGAAGAAGGTTTACACCTCAGCTACTCTAGCTATGAGAGCACTAAATTGTCAATTTCACATGCTGAAATACCAGCAATTCCTAATGTCTCAAATAAAACAAAAGATGATCACGCACCCTCAACAGTCTGAATTCAAAGAAATGCAGGATCTGTTGCATTCAGCTAAACAGGTGGGCAAACATACTTTACAATGTGGATTTGATTCCTTGGAAGCTTCCTGTAGAGCAGCTGTTACTGGGTCTGTTATACGTAGGCATGCTTGGTTAAAGGAACAAACTCTGCCTGATCATGTTAAAGCAAAGTTACTAGATGCACCCTTACAGCAGGATGTCTTATTTGGGGTTAAAGCAGAAGAGGTTTTAAAGAAAATGGAGGATAAGACAAAATCTATGCAGACGGTCAAATATTTCTTACAGGTACAACCCCCACGCTTCAGCAGAAATTGGCCAGCAAAAAATTGGTCCTTTCCAGCTTCTGACAGACCACAGAGGGGTAAATACAGACGCCCAAGGGGCAGAGGACAAGCACAAATCCCTTACAAACCTCGACAATGGGGCACTGCAACACAGAAGGGAGGAGAAGACAGGTCCCAAACTACTAGAAGACAAACACAATGACTTCAACCTCAAGCTGCCAAGCAAAAATCTCTTGGCAGCTCCCATGGGAGGAAAATTAACATTTTTTATAGGCAACTGGTGCATCATCACAAAGGACAAATGGGTCCTAGACATTATCTCACAAGGATACAGATTCCATTTCCACACCTTGGCAAGTATAAAAGGAATGCCTTCCAGGGTCCCAAAGGGGCTAAGGCTTCTATGGCTAAAAATCCTGTACCCTCTGAAAGGGACTCCAGAGCACTAGACAGGTGGGGGAAGAAGGATTACACCTCAGCTACTCTAGCTATGAGAGCACTAAATTGCCAATTTCACATGCTGAAATACCAGCAATTCCTAATGTCTCAAATAAAACAAAAGATGAGCACGCACCCTCAACAGTCTGAATTCAAAGAAATGCAGGATCTGTTGCATGCAGCTGAACAGGTGGGCAAACATACTTTACAATGTGGATTTGATTCCTTGGAAGCTTCCTGTAGAGCAGCTATTACTGGGTCTGTTATACGTAGGCATGCTTGGTTAAAGGAACAAATTCTGCCTGATCATGTTAAAGCAAAGTTACTAGATGCACCCTTACAGCAGGATGTCTTATTTGGGGTTAAAGCAGAAGAGGTTTTAAAAGAAAATGGGGGATAAGGCAAAATGTATGCAGATGGTCAAAGATTTCTTACAGGTACAACCCCCACACTTCAGCAGAAATTGGCCAGCAAAAAATTGGTGCTTTCCAGCTTCTGACAGACCACAGAGGGGTAAATACAGACGCCCAAGGGGCAGAGGACAAGCACAAATCCCTTATAACCTCAACAATGGGGCACTGCAACACAGAAGGGAGGAGAAGACAGGTCCCAAACTACTAGAAGACAAACACAATGACTTCAACCTCAAGCTGCCAAGCAAAAATCTTTTGGCAGCTCCCTTGGGAGGAAAATTAGCATTTTTTAGACAATTGGTGCATCATCACAAAGGTCAAGTGGGTCCTAGATATTATCTCACAAGGATACAGATTCCATTTCCACACCTTGCCAAGGATAAAAGGAATGCCAAACTTGCCACAAAATCAATGGGCAGAGGCAGAAAAGCAAATTACAGCTCTCATGGACATGAGAGCCATTCAACTGGTACCTACACAGGAACAAGGCCAAGGAATTTACTCGAGGCTCTTTCTAGTCCCCAGAAAGGACAATGCTTGGAGACCCATTCTAGACCTTTCAGTTCTAAACACCTTCTTGCAAGTACCCAGAATTCAAGATGCTAACACTACAGTAGCTTCTTCCCATGTTGGGCATGAAAGCTTGGCTAGTAACGTTGTACCTCAAGGAGGCATACCTGCATGTCCCTATCAGACAAAATTGAGAAGATACCTCCGTTTCATTGCAAGTTCAACCCATTACCAATTCTCTGCACTGCCCTTTGGCTTATCTACTGCACCCAGGGTCTTCACAAAATGCCTGGCACCAGTAATTGCATACTGCAGACAAAGAGGAATTCAAATATACCCATACCTGGACGACTGCCTCATCCAAGCAGAAAGCAAGGACATTCTCTTACAACATCTGACTTTTGTAAAACACCTTCTAAGTTGCCTAGGGTACACAGTAAATGAAAAGAAATCAAAACTAGTGCCCTCACAAAATATGACATTCCTGGGTGCCAACTTGAATACAACGGCCCAGATGGCTTATCTGACTCCAGACAAACAACTACAACTAACTCAGTACTTCAAAATAATGGCAACAAAGACCCAACTCCCTGCAAGAAAAATTTTGCAGGCCTTGAGCTTCATGGCATCTTGTATACTACTAATACCATTTGCAAAACTGCATATGAGGAAATTACAATGGTACCTGAAAAGCGTATGGACTCAACACAGCCACAGCTTGGAAACAATGATACCTCTCATTCCCTGCCTTCAACAGGAGTTTCTATGGTGGTCACAGGCATGTCACCTCAACAAGGGTCAGCCTTTCACCTTACCCCCAGCCAGGCAAACTATGACAACAGATGCATCGGACTATGCCTGGGGGACACACATGGCAGGACGGTGCGTTCAATGCATATGGACTGCAGATCAAAGGATTCTGCACATCAATCAAAAAGAAATGCTAGCTGTACAGAATGCTCTGATAGCCTTCAGGGACCTCTTACATCCAGGACAGCTTATAATAAGGACAGACAGCACCACAGTACATAAACAAACAAGGGGATACACACTCCTACCCTCTATGCAGGCAAGCAATGACCTTGTGGAACACAGCACTGGCTTACCAAGTTCAATTACAAGCTCAATTCCTGCCAGGAAAAAAGAACACATTGGCAAACGACCTAAGCAGAAACATCATGGATCCCACGAGTGGAAACTGGATCCACAAGTATTTGCAAAGATAACTCAAAAATGGGGGCGCCCAGACATAGACCTGTTTGCCAACCCCCAAACCCATCAGCTTTCAAAATTTTGCACAGGGACATTTCACCATCAAGCTTGGAAAGTGGACGCACTCTCATTCAGTTGGAAAATGCTGACAGTATATGCCTTTCCTCCATTGTCCCTTCTCACAAAGGTGCTGCTGAAAGTCAGGATGGAGAGACCTCGAATGATACTCATTGCCCCGGACTGGCCACGCCAGCACTGGTACCCACTACTAAGGAACATGGCCCAGGACCCACCATGGATTCTACCACAAATTTCTCATCTACTTACACAGCAAGGCAGTCAGATTCTACACAGCCAGCTCAAAACCTTAAATTTGGCTGCATGGCACATCACCTAAGCAACCAGCCAGCCCCTCTTTCACAAGCTGTTATGGATGTCATTCTGGAGGCCAGGAGGCCCAGCACCAGGAAAGCCTACTCAGATAAATGGAAAAGATTTTGCGCCTGGAACCAAGCTAAAGGCCAAAATACCCTTCAGCCAGACATGCCTCAGATTCTACAATATTTAACTGAGATGTTACACAAAGGGCTTTCTTTTTCATCTATTAAAATCCACGCCTCAGCTATTTCAGCTCACTACAACACGGATCCTCCCTTATTTTCACATCCACTTCTAAGGCAGTATCTCAGAGGGGCAAAAAACATTAGGCCTCCCAGGAGAGCGCCAACACCAACTTGGGACCTAAATTTTGTTCTGGAAAAACTTACGCTGCCACCTTTTGAGCCAGCTTTCTCAGCTGACTTAAAGTTTATATCATGGAAGACTGCCCTGCTGCTAGCAATTACTTCAGCCAGAAGAGTCTCAGAGCTGCAGGCACTCATGGCAGTAGAGCCTTTCCTCATTTTTCATCGACAGAGTCTCTCTACGAACTAACCCCTCCTTTATGCCAAAGGTGGTGTCCAGTGTGGCTCTAAATCAAACCATCCACTTACCCACCTTCTTTCCAAATCCACAGAACAAAGGAGAAAGACTCCTGCATTCCTTGGACATTCACAGGCAACTACGTTACTACTTGGATAAAACTAAGGCTTTCAGAAAATCTGACCAACTTTTTGTATCCTATGCTACAGCATCACAAGGAAAGGGTATCTCAAAACAGACCATTTCCAAATGGATAGGACATTGCATACGTTTTTGCTACACCCATCATGGAAAACCAGTTCCTGCTAGCATAAGGCCCCACTCCACCAGGGCAGCAGCTGTATTTACAGCCTTCCTCAGGGGGGTACCAACCAAGGATATTCTGGAAGCTGCAACTTGGAGTTCAGTACACACCTTCACCAAACACTATCACTTACCACTTTACTCTAAGACTAGAGCTGGCTTCGCCACTGCAGTTTTGCAGGGCCTTCTAGCCTCCTCTAACCCTGTTTGACTCCACCTCCCATCCTTAGCTTTGGGATTCTACCCAAGTGTGATGACTGCAGCAGGATAACACGATGAACATAGTACAGTTTTGTACCTACCATAAATGTAGATGTTCGAGTGTATACCCTGCTGCAGTCCAGGTTACCCCTCCCACCATCCTCTCTGACCTAACTAAAACCTTTCAATACCTTAAAATTTGATACAACCTTTGTGGTGTATTTGCTTATAGCTGGAGGGATGTTTTGTTTGTGCTAAGCTTTTATTATTGGTACTATCTACTGACCAGCTTTTGGGGGGGGCACCTGACATCTGGGGCAAGAAAAACTGAAGAAAATGGTGTTGGATGCCTCTTATATACCCCTGGTGCACTGACGTCAGGGAAGAAGTGACAGCAACCGACGCCGGACCAAGACTTTGGAATTCAGGCCGACTGCCGGACCGCCTGACGACAGGATAACCCAAGTGTGATGACTGCAGCAGGGTATACACTCGAACATCTACATTTATGGTAGGTACAAAACTGTACTTTTTGTTGGGTGATACTTAGTGTTAAGTGACACATTTTTACAGAACTGTTATTAATTTGCAGTGTTTAATCCTCTAGCAGTCTGGATTCCTTTGAAACTGATCATTGTACTTCTTTACTGCAGGTGTCATCATGCTGGTTGGGTGGCTACAGGGGAAACATATACTCGACATGTTTACTATCGGTGTAAGGTATGTACTATAAATCAGTGCCAGATTTTTTTTAATGTGAACTAAAAGACTTGTGTAAAAATTCTAAGACTAATTATGATTAACATTTGATAAGATGAAACAGAAATGCACCTCAAAAATCTAAAATGAATTGTTTTTCTGTGTTTTCTTACATGTGTTTTCCCCCTTTATGGCAATCCCTTTCCTATGTATGCCTATTACAGGCTAGTCTTGTTCTGGAAGTAGGCTGTGTGGTATGATGAGGTAGTAGCAAAAGCCAAGATGATCCTGGGTTGCATAAGACGGGGAATGGATTCTAAAGATGCTGAGGTAATCTTTCTCTTGCACATGGCTTTGGTAGGGCTCCATCTGGATGACTGTGACTAGTAGTGGATGTTGCACGGAAGGAGGGTAATTAGGCTTCTGGACAGAATGGAATGTTCAGCTGTGTTCTGGCCTATAAACCAAAGCAGAAACTGACTTCAAGTTTCTTATTTGATATCTACCAGGGTAAACCAAGTCCTATGCACGAGGGGATGCATGGTCCAAACCAAGTAGAAAGCTCCAAATAGACCAGCAAGGCAGCACAGAGTTCAATAGATTTATTAAATACTGATGAATATAACAAACTAGTTTCGGCCAACAGCCTTCTTCAGTGTAAAACAGTATAATCAAGTTCATTTGAATCATCCTTCAAATACATATCAAGAGCCAATCAAAAGGTTGAGCTCATGAATACTAATAAATTTGAAACATATTTGTAAAATATGTTTTAAGGCACTTAAAGTAAATCATATACATATACAATAAAAATTAATATGATTACTCAGGTGAGGTCCATCCATAACAGGAAAAATAACCACCAAATGAATACATGAAGTTATACAAATTATTAGTATATTCTAACATGTCCATATGACAATATATTCATACTTATTGTCTGTTTTTATAATCCCATATTGGATAAACCACTATCACATGCTATTGAGCAGTTCTTGGTTAGCGATACCATAGGTAAAAATATCAAATACTGATGTTCAAAAGGACTCAAACATGCTATGTCATAAGGGAGCATATGTTTGACCGATTGAGTTATATATATATACTAATGTATATATATATATATTGGTAGTGGGCAAAACAAATGATGAACATAGAGCACAAAGTAGATCGACAATAATGAGGATAACAGCCTGAACATGAATGCTTACACATTTCTTCAAAATAAACATTAAAGCTATTATATATCCGTCCATAACAAGAGAGAAGACCACCAAATAAATACAAGAAATAAAGCAAATTATTAGTATATTCTAACATGTCCATCTGGCAATGTATTCATACTTGGAATCTAATTTAATCACCCGATATTGGGTAGAACACCCGTACTGTTGAGCAGTTTTAGTTAACGACCCCATGGCTAGTACATATCAAGTATAGATATTCAAAGGATTCCTGCATGCTATATCATAAGGAGCATATGTTTAACAGGTTAGGTTGTATGTACCTACATATGTATATAAATATAGGTAGGTTATTAAACATAACTTTTAATAGACATGGAGCACAATGTAAAAATTAGATCGACAATAATGAAAACAACAGCCTAGACATAAAGACTTGCACATTTCTTCCAAAAAGTGATTAAGGCTATTGTATCTCTAGTACATATATGGAAATGGCACCAACATAGTGTATCAAAAAAAGAAAAAATATTTGAAAATGGATTACATATACACAATTGTATATATATATGTGCAGTAGAATAACAAGTATTCCACAACATAAGACGATATAACCAACCGCCAATAGTATGAGTAAGAACCTCAACATGAGGCTAAACTTACAAAACAAAAAAAGAGGAAGAAAAAAAGTGACAATGCATCTAGTTTCAAATGACCTTATGCTAACAAATATAAATGCTCAGTCACCTGGCTAGCAAGTTAAATACCTCTCATTCGTTCCCACAAAAAGAAATTTTTTCTTAACTACACTTGGCCACCGCCATATCATACATAGTATTACAAGATAGCCCATATGACTTAATATCTAAACACCCTGTTCAATATTGAACCAGAGTGTTTGGACATTCATAATCCATATGCTTAAAGACATATGGATAGGAGACAAATAGAAATCCCCACTTAGTGTCCTATTATTCACTGTACTAATACAAACTCAATATATTCCCTACAAATGATCATTTAGTCCCGGGTGAAATAAAGCCCCCAGTGTAATAATCCAATGTTTCTTTTCGATCCAGTAGCCCATGCCAACCTTGTTTATTTGTTCTGTCTCCAGAAATACGGTCAATGACCATAAAAGTGAACCTTGCTTGAGAATGTTTTAATGTGTGTTGATATAGGGCACTGGTCTCCTTATGGTTTTTTATATCACTGCGATGTTCGTTCATTCTAAATCTTAAGGCTCTGGAAGTTTGTCCAACATAAAATCCCCCACAGTAACATGAAGCCAGGTACACCACCCAGTCGCTACTGCAATTTCCAAAGATCTTGATATCAAAAACTTTACTAGTATTACGACTGGTAAAGGCCTTGGATTTCAACATATGTTGACAGGAACCACAATGGCCACAAGGGAATGACCCAATAAGTTCATCACCATGAAGTGTCAGTTGTTTGTGGATAGTCCCCCCACTTGCCATATGTTTAAAATGTGAAAAATAGGAACCTAAGGTCTTACCACGTTTATATGAGAAAAGACAACGGGTCCCAAAAACTTAGCTTGTCATTGGCCAATAAAATGTTCCAATGTTTATTAATAATGTTTCTAATCATATTAATGTTTCTGCCATAAGTGGTGATGAACCTAACACATGTATTACAAGAGGATTGATTTTATTTTTATTCTGATATTGTAATAGGTCGTCCCTCACAAGACGATTAGCTCTACTCTGAGCCGACACAATATCAAATCCATCATATCCCCTGTTAATAAACCTCTGACTGAGATCCCTACTGGCCAATTGCTATTCCTCCATGTTGGAACTGAGACGCTTTGATACGTATAAACTGGGATATTGGAATACTCCTGATTGTGTGACGGGATGTAAACTTGATGCATGTAACAGGGTGTTGTATTGGGTACTTGGAAAACCCTCAGACAGAGTATTGTCTGGGTTCCTGTATACTGTGACATCCAAAAAATTGATAGAGTTTTTATCATATGTCACCGAAAATTCAAGTCCCCAGACATTATCATTAAGATATTCAACAAATTCCCGCAAGTATCCTACATCAGCCCGCCACACCAACCAGCAGTCGTCCAGGTAACGTCTCCAAATATCCATTTCAACCTGAAAGATGTTGTGTGATGTATCATAGATCATAAATTCCTCAACATAAGCAATGAAAAGGTCAGCATATATCGGGGCAAAAGATGCCCCCATAGCTGTTCCTTGAAGCTGCCAATAACATTGGCCCTGGAAGTACAGAACATTCTTGTTTAACACATGTTCGGACATACATATCAAAAGGGTGTTAAATCCCGGTGAATATAGGTTTACCCTTTCCAACCAATATTGTAAAGATTGGAGACCCGCCCAGTGGGGTATACTTGTATATAATGATTTTACATCCAAAGTACATAAGTACCACTCAGGTTCCAATTGGGTTTCCCTAATTAGCTGTAGAAACTGTGTGGTGTCCTGCAATCTAGATCTAATATGTCCCAACAGAGGTTTAAGATATTTGGTGAGGAAAGCCGATAGGGGTTCAGTCAGAGAGCCTATTCCCGATACTATTGGTCTACCCGGTGGTTTTTCCAAGGACTTATGGATTTTGGGTAAAAGATATAGTATCTGTTTGGACGGTTCCGACACTTTAAGTGAATCCAAGCATTTCTTATTTATGATACCTTCCTCAAAGGCCAACTGTAAAAAGGCGTCAATCTCATCCTTAAATACTGGTGTGGGATCTATAGACATGTACATATAGCACTTGGCGTCTGACAATTGAGTTAACCCTTCATGAATGTAATCCGCAGTGTTCCAAACCACAACTGCACCTCCCTTGTCAGCAGGGACAATAACTATGTCTTTATTGTCACACAAGGTATTCAAAGCTATCCTGTCATCATCAGATAGATTGCTAGCCAGCATAATATGTCCCATGTTTTGAAAATGAATATCCCTCAAAATGGAGTCCATGAAAATAGATACATGTTTACTCATAGGAGGTTGGAAAGAAGACTTGCCAAAACGGAAGTCCTCAGACGGTTCTGACCTGTTATCCTCAAAAAACAACCTAAGATTTAACATCCTACAAAAGTCCTGTAAATCCTGTACTATGTGGTATTCTTGACTGAAAAAAGAAGGAATAAAGTTCAAACCCTTATTCAAGAGTGCAACCTGCTCATCCGTTAATATAGTCTTAGATAAATTCAACACATTCTGAGTGGTTCCAGATAGATCTCCTATTTCAGGAAGTTGTCCAAAAGGCCTTGAAGGGAGACCGGAGTGACCACTCTTTCTGTGCTTTCTGCCCCCCCGGTGTCCCTTACCCCTTCTAAAGGGGAAATTTTGTTAGTTTTCTTCCTATTGGGTGAGGCCCTCTCCCCTGAACCCTCAAAATCCGTAAGGGAGGATTCATCACCAGACGTACTATATGAGCTATCCCCCTTGTTTTTGAGAATTGATCGTGGTCTCTTTTTGGTGCGACTGGGCCCTGTTTTAACCTGATTGTTATCCGCAAATCTAACCGATCTGCTAAAATCAAAAGGTTTACCCCGTTGATAATCAGAAAAATCACGATGAAACTTCTTAATTTTGCGTTCCTTTAAAGTTTTTTCATGCTCCATCAATTCTGAGGACAGTTTTTTAATGTTGTCCTGATATTTCATAGAAGATTCAAACTTTTGAGCCTCTGAACATATATTTTTAATTTCAAGTATATTAGAATCTACTGTCCTTTCATAATATTGTAACAATATGTTCACAAATGTCATGGATCCTGTCTGAAGTGCCTCCTGCCAATCATGGTTTAGTTTATCGTCTGGCTTCCCAACTAGAGGTTGAGTTCAGATCAGAGACCTCTGGGAGCCATATTTTGGGCCGAATATGCTTTAAATAACTTAAGATGCCAAATGTTTGATCTAAGAGTCTTAAATGCTTTGGTGATTGAGTGGAAAAACATATCACAATCAACCACAGATGTCTGACCCGAACTAACTGGATCATTGCTTGGCAATTGATCAATGCCAAATACTGCTATATCTTGCCGATCAGCACATAATCCAGAGAGGATGGTATTTAGATCCATGTTGTGAACAATGTTAAAGTATACTACTAACAAAAACTGGTGGAGCACCAAAATAGCAAAGGGATATAATTTTTGAGTCAAATATATAATATAATGGTTGAGAGACCCAGTAACATCAAAATAGGGTAGAAAATCAAACACCAATCCCTAATGGGAAATCACAGGGGTGGCAGAAAGCACAACGAGGAAGTTGAGAAGGAAAATCAATACCATATAATCCCTATGGTAGGTAGAAATTCAAAAATAACATGAAAATATGAGGCAATATTGGTGTGACACTATTGGCTTGTATATAAGATAGAGCAAACCAACCTAAAATTGATTTATTTGGGTATTCAATAGTAAAGTCAGGGTCCAGTAGGTCATCAAAATCAGCCCCAATGAACCAAACTATCAACTACAAGTAATCACTGTGATCCGACATTCAAATACTAAGACACCTTACTGTAAGTATTCCTTAACTGGAAAGAGATCAAACTATTATATTTGCTGTGGTCCCATACTTTCAGAACCCTAGAAGGTTTTGTACAGAGGTATAAACCAGATGATCAAAAATCCAACAGACAAAAATACAGCAAGCAAATGTGAAGCTTATAGAGAATTTTAAGAATCGTCAAATGGTATAATTTTTCTCAAATATTATGCTGCTTGTATCACAACTGGATCCTATCAATGGTCACTGAATACTCAATTACGGTTTATAATAATATCTGTACCAAAAATATATAGCCAACGGACACACACAACAAGACTAAATATGTCAAAGTATAATTTTTAATTGTGGTCAGGGGACCGAGCAGTGGTTCATTTCAAAAAGGAGACAAGAACTGACGATTGGTAATTACTAGCAATTATAACTACTGTATGAATTATTACAATAGTATAACTGGTGTTTCCATTTATATCTTAAATTCCCAACAAAAGTGTTATGGTTTCAAACAGTTAAAGATTGGACTACTATAATATATCACAACCATTCTGATCCTACTAATAACCAAATGTTCAGGGGCCGCAATGATGTCTTCATTCAATTATTATCCAGCCTGTTTACAAAGAGTATACTCACTAAAATAGTATCATATATTAGGTGTATATCATATTTAAAGTCTAAAACACAATTATACAAAGATGTATAGTAAAGATGTCACAAATAAAGTCGTAACCATTTATATATAATATAATGTGTTCACTTAACTCCTACCAATAGTTTCCCCAAATATATTAAGAGGAAATATTAGTATTGGTCCGTTAGTAGTCAATATAAGATATGTATAAATTCCATTCACAAACTGTTTAATAATAACAGCATAGGATGAGAAAGAGCTTATATATTCACTACAGTAACGCAAACTGTTATATATATATCAAGTGCCATAAGCTATTGTGCATAATCATGTAGCCTATACCACATAACCATAATACCAGTAAGTATATTGTTTGTAATCCAAAAAGGATGTATTAGCATATGCAGCCCCAAGCCAAAATAGTTAGTATGTAGTACTTCCCTTAACCAAAAACAACAATTATAATATTAAAAGTCATTATGGTTCAGAACATTCCATAAAGCAACTGGTTATATCAGATTCCTTAAAATAAGGATCATAGTTCTAATGGTGCCCCCACATATAAGGTTTAAGAAGAGATTAAAGTTGTTATTTCCCTGCTCAGTGTATCATTCCCAAATCCCAGTCCTGCAGGCCACCAATTATTATTATCCTCCAATAAAAAATACCTGCATATGATTATGCCAAAAATACTAAACTGTTATAGGGTCTTAATAGGCCCAACATATATCTTGGGCCAATTTAGTAACTGACAACCTAGTGCACCCAAATATAGCAAATGTATTGAGAGCACTTCCCGTAGACACAGGCCTATAGGACCGAACACTGTCGCAAGTAAAGTAATCAACCAGTACACGTTTAATACATCCCAAAATGCTCATGTATCAAAAATGCACACGGCACATGTAACAAAATTGAATTTCCACACCGTTTCTATATACCCTGCATGTTTCCTGTGTTCAGTTTAAACTACGACCTCATTTACCCAAGCAGAACAGTTCGTGTGAAAATATAGGCAAAATAAATAAGCACAGTGAAATATCAGTTGGTATTCAAATGATAGTTTGATGCGTCCCTAAATTGCAACCCATACTGGTATAATAGTATAACCAGCCGCCAAACAAAAGTATAGCTTCCAGACCCTATATTATTAGACACTCAATGCTCAACCAGATATTAATCGTGGATAGGCAGAAATGTCACTAGACAATGTAATAAACACAAAAATGTCCATAATACATTTGTCCCTGATGGTTATACATATCAAACATGTCCCAGATATAGAAAGGCCTTCCAAGGATTTCCAAATGGACGTCGCTGTCTTTAAGTAGAATGTTCCGATCCCCAATCACTATGCCGTAATAACCCCCAAGATGTTACACATACATAGTATTGCTTCCAAACCCTATATTGTTATTAAACACTCAATACACCACCATATATTAATAGTCGATAACAGGCAACGTCACCAAACAATGTAATAAACACAAAAATTGTCCACAATACATTTGTCCCTGCTGGTTATACAAATCACCAAGTCCCAGATGTAAACAGGCATCCAAAAATCTTCCGAATGGACGTCGCTGTCTTTACACAAAATGTTCCAATCCACAATCGCTATAGCGTAATTGCCCCCAAGATGGTACACACATAAAGGCTTAAATTTCGTGAAAATAGCAACACAACAGTTTAATGTTCTCAAATGTCCAAAGTCAGTAGTTCCTCAGGTAGTTGACCTGGCCCACGACGTAGAAAACATATATGAACACATCCAAATAGAGAAAATTCAAAGTTAGACGGTCGATATAGCCGTATGAAAAATAAACACCCTGCTACCACTCAACGCTCCTCAGTTCAAATGAAAAAGTCCAACAAACTTGTTCTCAATTGTAGATGTACCGCCAAGTAAACTTTAACCAAAATGGCGCTCATCCACCCGACAGCTGTAGCTTACTACTTCAAACAAGCTCGTATAAAGCAATTCGTGCCCAAACAAATGAACCAGACTTATAACAGTACTGCCAGCTCACTGTAAAAAACAGACAAGTGAGCTGAAGGCAGATGAACACAAAATGTTACCACCAAAACTCTTCAGCCAGAAACAGGCTGAGAAACGACTCCACTGCTCGGTCCCCCAGCACAGAGTGAACAAACTCTGTGTATGTATGAATACATTGCCAGATGGACATGTTAGAATATACTAATAATTTGCTTTATTTCTTGTATTTATTTGGTGGTCTTCTCTCTTGTTATGGACGGATATATAATAGCTTTAATGTTTATTTTGAAGAAATGTGTAAGCATTCATGTTCAGGCTGTTATCCTCATTATTGTCGATCTACTTTGTGCTCTATGTTCATCATTTGTTTTGCCCACTACCAATATATATATATACATTAGTATATATATATAACTCAATCGGTCAAACATATGCTCCCTTATGACATAGCATGTTTGAGTCCTTTTGAACATCAGTATTTGATATTTTTACCTATGGTATCGCTAACCAAGAACTGCTCAATAGCATGTGATAGTGGTTTATCCAATATGGGATTATAAAAACAGACAATAAGTATGAATATATTGTCATATGGACATGTTAGAATATACTAATAATTTGTATAACTTCATGTATTCATTTGGTGGTTATTTTTCCTGTTATGGATGGACCTCACCTGAGTAATCATATTAATTTTTATTGTATATGTATATGATTTACTTTAAGTGCCTTAAAACATATTTTACAAATATGTTTCAAATTTATTAGTATTCATGAGCTCAACCTTTTGATTGGCTCTTGATATGTATTTAAAGGATGATTCAAATGAACTTGATTATACTGTTTTACACTGAAGAAGGCTGTTGGCCGAAACTTGTTTGTTATATTCATCAGTATTTAATAAATCTATTGAACTCTGTGCTGCCTTGCTGGTCTATTTGGAGCTTTCTACTTGGTTTGGACCGTGCATCCCCTTGTGCATAGGACTTGGTTTACTCTGTTTGTTCACTCTGTGCTGGGGGACCGAGCAGTGGAGTCGTTTCTCAGCCTGTTTCTGGCTGAAGAGTTTTGGTGGTAACATTTTGTGTTCATCTGCCTTCAGCTCACTTGTCTGTTTTTTACAGTGAGCTGGCAGTACTGTTATAAGTCTGGTTCATTTGTTTGGGCACGAATTGCTTTATACGAGCTTGTTTGAAGTAGTAAGCTACAGCTGTCGGGTGGATGAGCGCCATTTTGGTTAAAGTTTCGCCTTGGCGGTACATCTGCAATTGAGAACAAGTTTGTTGGACTTTTTTTCATTTGAACTGAGGAGCGTTGAGTGGTAGCAGGGTGTTTATTTTTCATACGGCTATATCGACCGTCTAACTTTGAATTTTCTCTATTTGGATGTGTTCATATATGTTTTCTACGTGGGCCAGGTCAACTACCTGAGGAACTACTGACTTTGGACATTTGAGAACATTAAACTGTTGTGTTGCTATTTTCGAAATTTAAGCCTTTATGTGTGTACCATCTTGCAATTACGCTATAGCGATTGTGGATTGGAACATTTTGTGTAAAGACAGCGTCCATTCGAAGATTTTGGATGCCTGTTTACATCTGGGACTTGGTGATTTGTATAACCAGCAGGGACAAATGTATTGTGGACAATTTTGTGTTTATTACATTGTTTGGTGACGTTGCCTGTTATCGACTATTAATATATGGTGGTGTATTGAGTGTTTAATAACAATATAGGGTTTGGAAGCAATACTATGTATGTGTAACATCTTGGGGGTTATTACGGCATAGTGATTGGGGATCGGAACATTCTACTTAAAGACAGCGACGTCCATTTGGAAATCCTTGGAAGGCCTTTCTATATCTGGGACATGTTTGATATGTATAACCATCAGGGACAAATGTATTATGGACATTTTTGTGTTTATTACATTGTCTAGTGACATTTCTGCCTATCCACGATTAATATCTGGTTGAGCATTGAGTGTCTAATAATATAGGGTCTGGAAGCTATACTTTTGTTTGGCTGGTTATACTATTATACCAGTATGGGTTGCAATTTAGGGACGCATCAAACTATCATTTGAATACCAACTGATATTTCACTGTGCTTATTTATTTTGCCTATATTTTCACACGAACTGTTCTGCTTGGGTAAATGAGGTCGTAGTTTAAACTGAACACAGGAAACATGCAGGGTATATAGAAACGGTGTGGAAATTCAATTTTGTTACATGTGCCGTGTGCATTTTTGATACATGAGCATTTTGGGATGTATTAAACGTGTACTGGTTGATTACTTTACTTGACAGTGTTCGGTCCTATAGGCCTGTGTCTACGGGAAGTGCTCTCAATACATTTGCTATATTTGGGTGCACTAGGTTGTCAGTTACTAAATTGGCCCGAGATATATGTTGGGCCTATTAAGACCCTATAACAGTTTAGTATTTTTGGCATAATCATATGCAGGTATTTTTTATTGGAGGATAATAATAATTGGTGGCCTGCAGGACTGGGATTTGGGAATGATACACTGAGCAGGGAAATAACAACTTTAATCTCTTCTTAAACCTTATATGTGGGGGCACCATTAGAACTATGATCCTTATTTTAAGGAATCTGATATAACCAGTTGCTTTATGGAATGTTCTGAACCATAATGACTTTTAATATTATAATTGTTGTTTTTGGTTAAGGGAAGTACTACATACTAACTATTTTGGCTTGGGGCTGCATATGCTAATACATCCTTTTTGGATTACAAACAATATACTTACTGGTATTATGGTTATGTGGTATAGGCTACATGATTATGCACAATAGCTTATGGCACTTGATATATATATAACAGTTTATGCTACTGTAGTGAATATATAAGCTCTTTCTCATCCTATGCTGTTATTATTAAACAGTTTGTGAATGGAATTTATACATATCTTATATTGACTACTAACGGACCAATACTAATATTTCCTCTTAATATATTTGGGGAAACTATTGGTAGGAGTTAAGTGAACACATTATATTATATATAAATGGTTACGACTTTATTTGTGACATCTTTACTATACATCTTTGTATAATTGTGTTTTAGACTTTAAATATGATATACACCTAATATATGATACCATTTTAGTGAGTATACTCTTTGTAAACAGGCTGGATAATAATTGAATGAAGACATCATTGCGGCCCCTGAACATTTGGTTATTAGTAGGATCAGAATGGTTGTGATATATTATAGTAGTCCAATCTTTAACTGTTTGAAACCATAACACTTTTGTTGGGAATTTAAGATATAAATGGAAACACCAGTTATATTATTGTAATAATTCATACAGTAGTTATAATTGCTAGTAATTACCAATCGTCAGTTCTTGTCTCCTTTTTGAAATGAACCACTGCTCGGTCCCCTGACCACAATTAAAAATTGTACTTTGACATATTTAGTTTTGTTGTGTGTGTCCGTTGGCTATATATTTGGTACGGATATTATTATAAACCGTAATAGAGTATCCAGTGACCATTGATAGGATCCAGTTGTGATACTAGCAGTATATTATTTGAGAAAAATTACACCATTTGACGATTCTAAAAATTCTCTACAAGCTTCACATTTGCTTGCTGTATTTTTGTCTGTTGTATTTTTGATCATCTGATTTATACATCTGTACAAAACCTTCTAGGGTTTTGAAAGTATGGGACCACAGCAAATATAATAGTTTGATCTCTTTCCAGTTAAGGAATACTTACAGTAAGGTGTCTTAGTATTTGAATGTCGGATCACAGTGATTACTTGTAGTTGATAGTTTGGTTCATTGGGGCTGATTTTGATGACCTACTGGACCCTGACTTTACTATTGAATACCCAAATAAATCAATTTTAGGTTGGTTTGCTCTATCTTATATACAAGCCAATAGTGTCACACCAATATTGCCTCATATTTTCATGTTATTTTTGAATTTCTACCTACCATAGGGATTATATGGTATTGATTTTCCTTCTCAACTTCCTCGTTGTGCTTTCTGCCACCCCTGTGATTTCCCATTAGGGATTGGTGTTTGATTTTCTACCCTATTTTGATGTTACTGGGTCTCTCAACCATTATATTATATATTTGACTCAAAAATTATATCCCTTTGCTATTTTGGTGCTCCACCAGTTTTTATTAGTAGTATACTTTAACATTGTTCACAACATGGATCTAAATACCATCCTCTCTGGATTATGTGCTGATCGGCAAGATATAGCAGTATTTGGCATTGATCAATTGCCAAGCAATGATCCAGTTAGTTCGGGTCAGACATCTGTGGTTGATTGTGATATGTTTTTCCACTCAATCACCAAAGCATTTAAGACTCTTAGATCAAACATTTGGCATCTTAAGTTATTTAAAGCATATTCGGCCCAAAATATGGCTCCCAGAGGTCTACGAACTCAACCTCTAGTTGGGAAGCCAGACGATAAACTAAACCATGATTGGCAGGAGGCACTTCAGACAGGATCCATGACATTTGTGAACATATTGTTACAATATTATGAAAGGACAGTAGATTCTAATATACTTGAAATTAAAAATATATGTTCAGAGGCTCAAAAGTTTGAATCTTCTATGAAATATCAGGACAACATTAAAAAACTGTCCTCAGAATTGATGGAGCATGAAAAAACTTTAAAGGAACGTAAAATTAAGAAGTTTCATCGTGATTTTTCTGATTATCAACGGGGTAAACCTTTTGATTTTAGCAGATCGGTTAGATTTGCGGATAACAATCAGGTTAAAACAGGGCCCAGTCGCACCAAAAAGAGACCACGATCAATTCTCAAAAACAAGGGGGATAGCTCATATAGTACGTCTGGTGATGAATCCTCCTTACGGATTTTGAGGGTTCAGGGGAGAGGGCCTCACCCAATAGGAAGAAAACTAACAAAATTTCCCCTTTAGAAGGGGTAAGGGACACCGGGGGGGCAGAAAGCACAGAAAGAGTGGTCACTCCGGTCTCCCTTCAAGGCCTTTTGGACAACTTCCTGAAATAGGAGATCTATCTGGAACCACTCAGAATGTGTTGAATTTATCTAAGACTATATTAACGGATGAGCAGGTTGCACTCTTGAATAAGGGTTTGAACTTTATTCCTTCTTTTTTCAGTCAAGAATACCACATAGTACAGGATTTACAGGACTTTTGTAGGATGTTAAATCTTAGGTTGTTTTTTGAGGATAACAGGTCAGAACCGTCTGAGGACTTCCGTTTTGGCAAGTCTTCTTTCCAACCTCCTATGAGTAAACATGTATCTATTTTCATGGACTCCATTTTGAGGGATATTCATTTTCAAAACATGGGACATATTATGCTGGCTAGCAATCTATCTGATGATGACAGGATAGCTTTGAATACCTTGTGTGACAATAAAGACATAGTTATTGTCCCTGCTGACAAGGGAGGTGCAGTTGTGGTTTGGAACACTGCGGATTACATTCATGAAGGGTTAACTCAATTGTCAGACGCCAAGTGCTATATGTACATGTCTATAGATCCCACACCAGTATTTAAGGATGAGATTGACGCCTTTTTACAGTTGGCCTTTGAGGAAGGTATCATAAATAAGAAATGCTTGGATTCACTTAAAGTGTCGGAACCGTCCAAACAGATACTATATCTTTTACCCAAAATCCATAAGTCCTTGGAAAAAACACCGGGTAGACCAATAGTATCGGGAATAGGCTCTCTGACTGAACCCCTATCGGCTTTCCTCACCAAATATCTTAAACCTCTGTTGGGACATATTAGATCTAGATTGCAGGACACCACACAGTTTCTACAGCTAATTAGGGAAACCCAATTGGAACCTGAGTGGTACTTATGTACTTTGGATGTAAAATCATTATATACAAGTATACCCCACTGGGCGGGTCTCCAATCTTTACAATATTGGTTGGAAAGGGTAAACCTATATTCACCGGGATTTAACACCCTTTTGATATGTATGTCCGAACATGTGTTAAACAAGAATGTTCTGTACTTCCAGGGCCAATGTTATTGGCAGCTTCAAGGAACAGCTATGGGGCATCTTTTGCCCCGATATATGCTGACCTTTTCATGGCTTATGTTGAGGAATTTATGATCTATGATACATCACACAACATCTTTCAGGTTGAAATGGATATTTGGAGACGTTACCTGGACGACTGCTGGTTGGTGTGGCGGGCTGATGTAGGATACTTGCGGGAATTTGTTGAATATCTTAATGATAATGTCTGGGGACTTGAATTTTCGGTGACATATGATAAAAACTCTATCAATTTTTTGGATGTCACAGTATACAGGAACCCAGACAATACTCTGTCTACGAGGGTTTTCCGCAAGTACCCGCAATACAACACCCTGTTACATGCATCAAGTTTACATCCCCGTCACACAATCAGGAGTATTCCAATATCCCAGTTTATACGTATCAAACGTCTCAGTTCCAACATGGAGGAATATCAATTGGCCAGTAGGGATCTCAGTCAGAGGTTTATTAACAGGGATATGATGGATTTGATATTGTGTCGGCTCAGAGTAGAGCTAATCGTCTTGTGAGGGACGACCTATTACAATATCAGAATAAAAATAAAAATCAATCCTCTTGTAATACATGTGTTAGGTTCATCACCACTTATGGCAGAAACATTAATATGATTAGAAACATTATTAATAAACATTGGAACATTTTATTGGCCAATGACAAGCTGCGAAGTTTTTTGGGACCCCGTTGTCTTTTCTCATATAAACGTGGTAAGACCTTAGGTTCCTATTTTTCACATTTTAAACATATGGCAAGTGGGGGGACTATCCACAAACAACTGACACTTCATGGTGATGAACTTATTGGGTCATTCCCTTGTGGCCATTGTGGTTCCTGTCAACATATGTTGAAATCCAAGGCCTTTACCAGTCGTAATACTAGTAAAGTTTTTGATATCAAGATCTTTGGAAATTGCAGTAGCGACTGGGTGGTGTACCTGGCTTCATGTTACTGTGGGGGATTTTATGTTGGACAAACTTCCAGAGCCTTAAGATTTAGAATGAACGAACATCGCAGTGATATAAAAAACCATAAGGAGACCAGTGCCCTATATCAACACACATTAAAACATTCTCAAGCAAGGTTCACTTTTATGGTCATTGACCGTATTTCTGGAGACAGAACAAATAAACAAGGCTGGCATGGGCTACTGGATCGAAAAGAGAAACATTGGATTATTACACTGGGGGCTTTATTTCACCCGGGACTAAATGATCATTTGTAGGGAATATATTGAGTTTGTATTAGTACAGTGAATAATAGGACACTAAGTGGGGGATTTCTATTTGTCTCCTATCCATATGTCTTTAAGCATATGGATTATGAATGTCCAAACACTCTGGTTCAATATTGAACAGGGTGTTTAGATATTAAGTCATATGGGCTATCTTGTAATACTATGTATGATATGGGCGGTGGCCAAGTGTAGTTAAGAAAAAAATTTCTTTTTTGTGGGAGCACGAATGAGAGGTATTTAACTTGCTAGCCAGGTGACTGAGCATTTATATTTGTTAGCATAAGGTCATTTGAAACTAGATGCATTGTCACTTTTTTTCTTCCTCTTTTTTTGTTTTGTAAGTTTAGCCTCATGTTGAGGTTCTTACTCATACTATTGGCGGTTGGTTATATCGTCTTATGTTGTGGAATACTTGTTATTCTACTGCACATATATATATACAATTGTGTATATGTAATCCATTTTCAAATATTTTTTCTTTTTTTGATACACAATGTTGGTGCCATTTCCATATATGTACTAGAGATACAATAGCCTTAATCACTTTTTGGAAGAAATGTGCAAGTCTTTATGTCTAGGCTGTTGTTTTCATTATTGTCGATCTAATTTTTACATTGTGCTCCATGTCTATTAAAAGTTATGTTTAATAACCTACCTATATTTATATACATATGTAGGTACATACAACCTAACCTGTTAAACATATGCTCCTTATGATATAGCATGCAGGAATCCTTTGAATATCTATACTTGATATGTACTAGCCATGGGGTCGTTAACTAAAAACTGCTCAACAGTACGTGGGTGTTCTACCCAATATCGGGTGATTAAATTAGATTCCAAGTATGAATACATTGCCAGATGGACATGTTAGAATATACTAATAATTTGCTTTATTTCTTGTATTTATTTGGTGGTCTTCTCTCTTGTTATGGACGGATATATAATAGCTTTAATGTTTATTTTGAAGAAATGTGTAAGCATTCATGTTCAGGCTGTTATCCTCATTATTGTCGATCTACTTTGTGCTCTATGTTCATCATTTGTTTTGCCCACTACCAATATATATATATACATTAGTATATATATATAACTCAATCGGTCAAACATATGCTCCCTTATGACATAGCATGTTTGAGTCCTTTTGAACATCAGTATTTGATATTTTTACCTATGGTATCGCTAACCAAGAACTGCTCAATAGCATGTGATAGTGGTTTATCCAATATGGGATTATAAAAACAGACAATAAGTATGAATATATTGTCATATGGACATGTTAGAATATACTAATAATTTGTTTAACTTCATGTATTCATTTGGTGGTTATTTTTCCTGTTATGGATGGACCTCACCTGAGTAATCATATTAATTTTTATTGTATATGTATATGATTTACTTTAAGTGCCTTAAAACATATTTTACAAATATGTTTCAAATTTATTAGTATTCATGAGCTCAACCTTTTGATTGGCTCTTGATATGTATTTAAAGGATGATTCAAATGAACTTGATTATACTGTTTTACACTGAAGAAGGCTGTTGGCCGAAACTAGTTTGTTATATTCATCAGTATTTAATAAATCTATTGAACTCTGTGCTGCCTTGCTGGTCTATTTGGAGATATCTACCAGGACCACACCGTGGTATCTTAGCGTTTCTTAAACAGTTTTGGAATGACAGCATATCAAATGTTGGCAGAGAGTTTATTCCAAAGTCTTGGAATTATTTGAGACCATAATTTCATTCCTTTCAAGCTCTTAAAAGATGGAATTTTAAAAAGTAGATTTGCATTTGTACATGTTCTTATAGTAGTATGCATCTCTGTACCTAACAAAGTTCCAACGTGATCATTGTGTAGTGCATGGCAAGTTAGGCAAAAATGGGTAATGGGCCAGTACATGCAGGGAGGCTTATTTTAGCATTGAATACAATAGAATTAAGAAAATCAGATGACATTATTTTGATGCACTGCATAGTTAATTGTCAGTCAGGAGAGTTGTATTTGAAGAGGGGGAGGTATTCAGAGTGGTTACTGATTGCCGGGGAAGAGTAGAGAAATGTGGATGGAGGCAAAAAAGGAGACAGCTATGCAGGGGTTGGCTGCATCACTGAAACTCCATTGGCCATTGTTTCATTCCGTTACTATCTCGTTATATTTAGAAATAAATGCACTTTGTTTTCTTGGAACTGAAATATGATATGCATTTTGTGAATGTTGTTAATACTGGCTTAGTATGATTTCCTAGTTTCTGAATTTTCCTTGTACTACAGGTATGCATGGATATTCTACTTGCCTTTGGTTGTAGGTGCCAGCTCTGACTGGCATTTGATTATTTATGCTTAACAATGGGAGTTGGTTTTACTAGGAAGTGATGTGTTATAGGTTATTGACCTTGGACAGTCTGGTAAAACATAGATTCATAGATATTCCAAGACTTGTGACCATTCCTGCCTTACTATTACCCTCCCTCAGGCAGCACTTCTTTCTCCTGGTGGGTCATACCAGGAATAAATTTGTGGATGCCCATCCAGTTTGTTTAAAGGAACATAGTAAATCACATAGCTTAACATGCAGGGCAAGTTTATTCACGAGTTTTGGGAGGTGTTGGGTTGTATATACTGCCCCTTAATTGTGTGTTATTTATCTCTTGCTGAAGATTTAGGTTCTTGGTTGTGGTATTGGTGTTAATACTGGACTTGCAGTGAAACAGGAGTTCCAGGACATTCAGGCCTGTAATGGTGCAGTGTGAATAAAACAGAAATTTTCCTGATGCTTACAACCTCTTTCAGTAGCTCAGGGACTTTAGGCATGTGACCTTTTTGGTTAGGAACCTTTGGGGGTCTTTCTAATTGTTTGATATGTTCAGTGAGATGCTTCACAGAGAGGGTGTTGTACTTTATAATTGGCCTGATCAGTACTGAGTGCAAGGGAGTGATTACTTCTTTAGACCTTAATGATAGGTCTAAATAAAAAGGATTTCATGACAACTGTTGTTAAATGATAGTCAAAAGAGAGGCAGTTACTAACCCAAATGTAGATCAGTGTGCATATTCCTTTAAGAGCCATTCCAGTCAGTGGGCATGTGCATAGGGTTCCTATTACGTCATTGAAAGTATAAAACGTCGAACACCACAAGATCGAACTGGTATGTTCAAAGTTTTATAATTTCGAACACAAAAAAAAAAAAAGGACAGAAAGTAACTGTCTTAAGCAGGGGGCAAGCCCCTGCACCCCCCCCACTCTTTAAATATACCAACTCCAATTTTGCACTACAGTGCTGAAAGGGAATATTTCCCTTTACTGCACTGTAGTGCGATCTCGGAGTTGGTATATTTAAAGAGCGGGGGTGTGGTTGGCACAGCCCTCCATGTGAGGGGGTGCAGGGGGGCTTGCTTACAACAGTTATTGAGATAATTTTGTTTTTTTTTTGTCTTTGTTTTTTTGTTTTATTTTTTAATTCAAATTGCTGAAACTTCAAACACTTGTGTTCAATGTTTTCAGGTTTGAAGTTTCAGTAATTCGTTAACGTAATAGGAACCCCATGCATATAAGTATTAGCATGTAAGTACTGAGCATGTGCGAGTAAGAGTGTCATTTTTTTAGTGAGCTGCCAAGGTGTAAGCATGCATGTGTGTGTAGTAGTCAGTCGATTAGTTCATTTTAAGTTTAATGTTACCAATCTCCATCCTGATGTGTTTGTGTGTAATAAACTACTTAAATGAACACCAAGCCTCATTATCTTATTGAATATACACAAGATGAGCGATATGGTGTCAGAGTGGGATCCAGAGTAAAACTTCAAGACCATGAGGCAGGCAGTTACAGTTGGAGGAATATACAGGAGTGGATCATCCCTGCTGAAATGACTCGCAAACGGGTCAGAAAGACAAATCCAGGTTCTAAAACTTGTTTAAAATGATTTTTTACTCAACAAATGTAAAACAAAGTATTAAAACTGTTCAAAATTACTTCGTAATTAAGCGAAATATTCAAAATTATGATATAGTGATAAAAATAATCAAATGCTTACAAAAGTGCTTGAAATAACTTTTGAAATCGTATAAAATGTATAAAAAAGAAAAAAATAACATATTTTTTCACTATGTGCTTCTTTTTCGTATCAACTAAAGCTGCCCAAAATATCGAAGTGTGCAAAGTGTTTGCAAGTTTGTGCAATATTGCAGTACAGTTATTTTGCAGAAATGGTCATTTTAGAGAGTTTATGGCACAGTTAAATATTTTATCGAGTACCTGGTGTGTGTTTATACATAATTACAAGGGCATTTTGTTGGTATGGCAGAAGGATTTTGCAGACCTGGTCCACTAGTATGTGATAATAATGTTGTCGAAAACTGGAGAGTGAGCAAAAGTATATTTTCATGCTTTTTCTGACAAAGTCATGCATACAAAGGCACTTATTCTGCTTAATTTAGCTGGTTCAGAAGCCATTGAAAGGGATGCCCCAACTGTGTATGCAGGGGAGGGGGGAAACCACCATATAGTGATACTAGCTCAAACCCAGGAAGACCCTGAGTGTTTAAAACATAAATTTAGAGAAATGTGTAACCCCGAACAAGTATTATAATGGAAAGGCACATATTTTACACAGAGATCAAAAGCCCGGTGATACCTTTGCAGCATATATAACTGACTTGAGAAACAAGGAAAAAATGTTCAGATTTGGTGATTTAAGAGATTAGTTGATAGAAGACTGACTTATTTGTGGTAGTAAAGATGATGCAGTGAGAAAGTTTTTGCTTTGAGACAGTGATTTAACTTTGAATAAAGCCATAGAGATTTGTCAGATACGAGCTCACAGAAAAGCACACAAATATGCTTACAAATGAGAAATGCATGCTTCCAGTGCCTTCCAGATCTAATGTTGATGGTATGTAGCACGTGGTTAAAAGATACAGGCCTAATGGTGTGGCTACTTCAGTGAAACCTAGAGCCTTTGTAGCAAGTTCCAGGGCAGCTCCAGTAAAATCCAGAGCATGCTCAGTGAAGCCGAGGGGCTAGTTGGTGAAATCAGTGGCAAGCCTCATAGTCAACTGTTGTAATTATGGAAGTAGCTATGAACCCAAAAGAGAAAAGTACATAGCTTTTGGTCAGCAGTGCCACACATGTAAAACCTGAAATCATTTCAAAAGATTCTGTAAATCAAAACTTTTATTAAAAGAGAGCATTCAAAGAGGTAAATTGATCAACTAGAAAGTTGTGACCCTACTTTTTATGTTGATGGTGTGTCTCTGCTTAGTGAAACAGTCAATGCAGTAGATTTGTGGGCAAAGAATGAAGTACTTTGTACTGTTCTGATTAACTGGAGACCTGTAGAGCTCAAAGTTGATACTGGTTCAAAGTGAAATTTTATATCAGCAGAAGTGTTTGCAAAGCAAGTGCTGGTGAGAAGCTTGATCTGGCGAAGTGTGCAAAGCTTGTTGCTTATGGTGGTGAAGAAATCCAAACCGAAGGCTCAGTAGTGCTTTCATGTTACACAGCTAGGAACAGCTATGACTTGCAATTTTACATAGTCAGAAGGCACATACAGTCATTGTTAGGCCTCAGAGACAGTTTGAAAATAGGACTGCTGTCATTTAATGCAGACATCCACCACATAAGCCTGTGTAACAATGAAAATTTTTTCTGACTATGCTGATGTTTTCGAAGACAAGTTAGGCAAACTCCCAGTTGTGTATGCCATGAAGTTAGACCCTGAAAGTAAGCCCAATTATCAGACCAGAAAGGAAAGTTCTGGTAACCTTGCAAGGAAGAGTCAAAACTGAGCTAGACAGAATGGTGCATTTAGGTGTCATTTGTCCAGTAGAATAACCAACTGCATGGGTATCCTCCATGGTGGGTAGCACATAAGAAAAGCTCAGATGATATTAGAGTATGTATTGACCCAAGTGATTTGAACAAAGCACTAAAACGACTCAGTCATCCAATGCATACAATCAAAGAAGTTGCTGCTCTTATGCCAAATGTCACTGTTTTTTTTTTTAGATGCAAAATGCTCATTTTGGCAAATTTTGCTTGACCAAAAATCTTCATTGGTTACCACTTTTTAGTGCAGCATTTGGGCGGTACATATTTTTAAGAATGCCATTTGGGATAAATTCTGCCAGTGAAGTCTTTCAATGTGCAATGGAGCAATTTTTTTCTGGCTATCCATGTTCTATAATAGTAGATGATATTCTTGTAGGAGGCAGTGGTGAAATCAAACATGATAGAAACCTCTTGAAAGTTATGGAACGTGCTTGTGAAGTGAATCTTAAGCTGAATTCTCGGAAATGCAAATTCAAGCTACAAGATGTTACTTATGTGGGTCATTTGTTCACCAGTGCAGGTTTACAACCAGATCCTTCCAATAAAACTGCAATTCTTGAGATGCCAGCTCCAGACAATGTCACCTCCTTACAACATTTTCTTGGCATGGTCAACTATTTGGGCAAGTTCATTCCAGATTTGAGTGAGCTTTCAGCACCACTAATAAAGCTGACATGCAAAGATGTAACTTGGTCCTGGTCAGAACAACATCAAAGAGCATTTGATGTCCTGAAGGAGAAAACTGCCAGTCCACCCGCTCTAAGATATTATGATGTTCACAAACCTGTAACTCTTTCTTGTGATTCTTCAAAGTTTGATCTTGGTGCAGTCATTGTTCAAAAGGGCAGACCTGTAACCTATGCATCCAGAACTCTAACCCAAACTGAAATGCAGTATGCTCAGATAGAGAAATAGCTCTTGGCAATTGTGTTTGTATGTTCAAAGTCCACACAGCTCTTGAGAGATTGCAACGCATGATGTTGAAACTGCAAAAGTACAATTTTCACTTGGCCTACACAAAAGGCAATCTTCTTTACCTTGCTGATAACTTTATCCAGATTGCCCAGAAAAAAAACACTGAACAGCATGAACATGAGAAACCTTATGTTGGAAGTCATGGAAGTGAGAAATTTTTCTTCCACACGTCTTGATGAACTCAGAACTTGCACAGTTTCCGATCCATTTCTCCAGAAGCTCATTATTAATTGATTTTTATAAAAACGGTGAATGTGGATGATTTTACATTATTTCTGTAGAAGTCTGAGGGATACTCAGACGAAAATGCCCTGTGTATATTCACCGTTAAAAATTCTGTCAATAAAGCTGTGTTTTAACATCTTACTGGTGTTCTACGTGGAACTCTTCAACAATTCAGTTCTCCAGAAGCTCAACCACTTTATCAGTCGGGGATGACTGTCAAAGCAATTTTGTTTGCCACCAGACGTGCAGTAGTATTTTCCTTACAGAGACAAGATTTTGATGGAAAATGGTATCATCATGAAAGGTCCAAAAGTGATTGTTCCAAAATCCTTGCAACAAGAGTATATTAAAATCTTGCATTGAGACCACCCAGGAACTGATTCCAACAAAAAAGGTTTGAGAGGACTAGTATTTTGGCCTTCTATGTCAAGAGACATTGAGAAAGAACTTTGTTCTGTTTAATAGTACTAAACCACATCAACGAAAAGGACCACTTCATCTAAGCCAGGTTCCTGACCTGCCTTGGTCAACAGTAGCTACAGACATTTAGAATGGAATGGTCAACATTACTTGGTATTAGTACACTCTCTTATAAAAATTGGTTCGAGATTGACCTACTTCTAATCTGACATCCAATACTGTCATTACTAAATTGAAGAGACATTTTTATGTCCATGGTAGTCTGCACAGTCATTTCTGACAATGGTGCAGTTTACAAGTCAACAGTTCAAGAGATTTGCTGAAACGTGTGACTTTGTTCATGTTACGAGTAGTCCTGAATAGCCACAGTCAAATGGTTTGACAGAACATCCAGTTCAAAGTGCAAAACAGCTGCTGGAAAAATCTAAACATGACTGTACTTATTTTCTGAATCTGCTAAATCTCAGAAACATACCTCACCACAATCTTCTTGGTTCATCTTCCCAGAGGTTAATGTCAAGACAAAGCAGAACCACACTGCCAATCAGTAAGAATTTGTTGGTTCCAAGTGCTAAAAGCAGCAAAGCAGTAAAAGCGCAACTCCTAAAGAAGCATTTGTCCCAAAAGTCTTACTATGATAAAACTAGCAAACCTTTGAATGTTAAAAGGAGGAGAGATGGTGGGGATGCAGACAGCAAAATGATTTGACTGAATGGGACTTGTGAAACATTTGTGTGAAGAACCAAGATATACATCATTGAGTCGCAAAGCATGAAATTCGGGTGGAATCGGAACATTTACTACCGTTGTCCAAGCCAGTGTTGCAGCATTTTACTTGCAACACTTTAATTCTCAGAGTGATTTTTCCAATGTTCTGTTCAGTGAATATTTCATGGTATTTTCCTGAAAGTATCCCCAAAAGTCCTCAAGAAGAATGTTCCCCAGTGACTGTCCCTGTTGCTAAACCCAGTTCTAGTTATTATATTACGAGGTCAGATCATGTCAAATACACAGCAACCTGGACATGATTGTTAGTTGTATATGTTTGTATAATTTGCATGCTGATATGATTTTCATTATTTATTTGCATGACCAACTAGTCAAAGAGGAAGGCTGTAGATCAGGGTGTGCACGTTCCTTTAAGAGCCATTCCAGTCAGTGGCCACATGTAAGCAAGAGTGCCATTTTGTAGTGAGCAGCAGAGGTGTAAGCATGCATGTGTGTAGTAGTCAGTTTTTTAATGTTACCCTTCTCTATCCTGATGTTTGTGTCTAGTAAACTATTTAAATGAACACCAAGCCTCATTGTCTTATTGAATATACACAAGATGAGCGACACCAAATACCTAGCAAATCTGGAAGTCAGGTAGGCCATGGGCTACCTGCACACATGAAATCCCAAATGTGAAGACTGCAGCAGTGAATCCATTTGAACTACTACATTTATGATAGGTTCCTAATACTACTGTACTTTCTCCCTTTTATGGCTGTGGAGGCACCTTACAGTTCCATGTTTCTCTGTGTTTTGACATGCCATTGTAGTGTTCAAGAATGTAGGCAAGTTTATTTTAGGCATATCGTGGTAGCCAAGAGGGATGTTGATTCACACTTTGTCTTTGACAGTACTAGCACCCTTCTTCATTCTTGGCCAAAGCCTTCCCCCATTATTGGGGTAACATTTCAATGGCTCGATCATGACCTTGTCCTCTGTCTGGCTTTTTTTTGGATGGGGGTTAATGTGAAGACTTCTGTTCAAGTTTTCACATGGAAATGATTTTGTAAAGGACATCTTTGAAGTTCATAAAGCCTGTGCTCAGGCCTCAGCTTTATGGGTAGGTTATTGGACATTGTTCTGCTCATTATTTCCCATTATTTTCAGTGGATGGGTAGTCTGAGGACCAGCTTCAGATGGCTGCGTGGCTGTTCAGTTTCTTTGAAAATTCTGCTTTCTATCCCCTTTTAAAGAATCCTCTTCCTTTGTGGGCTTAATGTTCATAATCATAAGGCTTGCCTGTTTGTTACTGGGAGTGCAGATACAAAGTACTGGAGTGCAACATTGGACTAAACTTTTCTAGTGGTGTACCTGTTTTAGTTTCCTGGAGCTTCAGACTTGGAAATTCATGGAACTCATTTACCTTTCTCCAAGGGTCAAGAGTTCCCTACCTTGATCCCATTTCTTCTGAGATGGTGGCCTCTGAACTCCTCTTTTATTTTACATTTTAATTTGTGGAGGCAGAAACTGAGAGGGAGAGCCTTCTTGGATGCGCTCTGAGTTGCCTGCATTGATTTCTTAGAGAGCTATTTTCATCATCTTCCTGTCACTATGGATGACAGGGCTTCTATTTGTTGGTGGATTGACTACTGTGCTCTGCGCAAGTAGTTGGCTCCACATTGTTTGCTTTCACTCTGGGTAAAAGCTGTTCCATCCTAGTTTTAACTGCCTGTAGTGCTTGCTTACTTGGTTGTTATGGCCTTTAGTACATACTGCTATGTTTCTCCAAGTGTTATTGCCTTACTTTTTAATCTTGGAGTCATGTATCTTCTGTGCTCCATGAGTCAGTTGTGTGATAATTCTTTCTGATATAATCCTGCTCCTCCTTCCACACTGGTAACTTTATCAGTTGGGTTTGGCCCAACTGTATGACCCATCAGGGAGGCTAATTAGTTTTAGATATTACAAACTCATTCTTATTTGATCCAGGAGAGTACCCTTCCTTTTTCCCCTGTGGCTGATTGGTCCCTCCCTCCAGCCTTACTTTTTGTTATTCCCTTTAAGCTTGGCTTGTACTTACAAGTATATAATTTGCTATGTGCTGTGGTGCCAAATCTTCAGTGTTTCTTGACTTTATAAGAGGGTATTTACTAGTGATTAAGGAGCAAGCTGGCATGCTTATTTAGTTGACAGATAACATCAGAACATTTGTTGTCATGGGTATACATCCATGCTTGAAGGTGGGCACGTCTGGAAAAAAGATGCCTAATGCTGATTGGAAGATGAGTAACTCAATCATAGGACCACTTAAGGAGGGTTCTCTCATATACCAGTTGATATGGCAGAAGTAGCTGTTTTATATACTGTTATTAAAATGAGTCTTCCAAAAAAAAAACATTTAGTTTGCTTACTAGATGTGCACTACGACTGGTAAGACAGTTCTTTCTAACTTGAATTATAACATTATGTTCCTTTAAAATCTGTTTCATATTGTGATGATGGAAGGTTAAAAACTGTGTCAAGAAAGATCTGAAGATGGTGTCTGTTGAGACACTTTGTACCACTGACATCCTTTCAACTTGGTGGGACACACTTTTTGATGGAGTCAACTTAAGAAAATTCAGTGAGAATTGTACTTCGTATAGACTACAACTCTTTGTGTGTGACGCTGTTCTTTGTGTTGTTCTAGCTTGGCTGTTGCTGCTATTCCAGAAGGATTACCGATTGTTGTCACTGTAACATTAGCTCTTGGTGTAATGAGAATGGTGAAGAAAAGAGCGATCGTGAAGAAACTGCCAATTGTAGAAACGCTAGGTAAGAAATGAACTCTGACATTTGTAGTCACCAGCACAAACTAAGGATGTGAACTTTTGTTTTGGTTTAGAAATATGTATAGCCTGTCCCTACTGGTAAGAAAAAAGAAGTCTGGAAAGAATTGATCCATACTGTGGACTTGGAGAAGCCTTTACCTAGTTGCTTTAAGCCAGTGTTTCCAGGCATAAACAAAAAAAATGTTTGTAACACCCTCTTAGTGCTAACAAGCACATTGTTTAGTTTTTGTTCTACTTTTTCAGAGCGGTGTACTACTTGCGTATGTGCACAAAGATCACCAATTTTATTCTAACACATTAGACGTGTGAACAGATGTTGATATGAAGAATAGTTGTGTAAAATCTTGCCATAACCATAGATGTCCTTTTTGTTCCATGTTGCAGTATTAATAACCTTTGGGATTCCATGCCTAGGTGACCTGGATGTCCAGCCAGTTTCCAAAAGACTTTTGCTACTGCGTGGTGGGTGCAATGTTGCATATAGCAAGGCAGGCAATGTAGGCCATAAAGGTGATGTTGGCACATACCATTCCTCAGAACTGAATGCCCCAGTCAGAACACCAGTCCAAGGATATGAGGTGTATAACATCATCCAGTAAACAGCAAATACCAAGGGGGTAGTAGGGTGGGATAGAGAATACTGGAACATGGAAGAGAAGGACATCTATGGTTATGGTTTGATTTTACACAACTATTCTGTGTCCTCCTATTTCTATGTTGCAGTATTCATAACCTTTGGGAGAGTACCAAAGCTCATGGAAGAGAAAGAGAGGATGGAGCAGAGGAAGGTTCTATGAACCCATGCAGGATTACCCTAGAAAATTCTGCTCTGGACCTGGAGATAGTGTCCAGTTTGTAATGTTTGTGAAAGGTATGGGCAGAAGACGCATGTGACATCTTCCAGAATAGATGCAGTGTCCAGACCTTTGAAGAAAGCCCCTGAAGAGGGGTACTGCTCTAGTGGAGTGAGCCTTTACCGAGGTAGTGTGTCTTCCCATTGGGAGACATAAATGTATGAAATTGCCTTAGAAATTCAAGTAGAAATAGTATGTTTGGAGACTGTTTTTCCCAGTGCCCTGAGATGGAAGGAAACAAACAATTGCTCAGATTTCCTAATAGGCTTGGTTTTGTCCAAATAAAATCTGAATTGTCTGTGCACATCCAAGGAATGAAGGACCCTATTTCTAGGGTTTTTAGGGTTAGGAAAATAGGTGGGCAGATGAATGGATTGGTTTGGGGACAAGTCATTCTCCACCTTGGGTATGAAGAAAGGGATAGTATGAAGAGATGCCCTGTCCTTGTGGAAAATGAGAAAAGGTTGGCAAGCCATAAGGGCTCGGAGTTCAGAAACTCTTCTGGCAGAAGTGATGGCTACTAACAGAATTGTTTTCCACGTACAAAATTTTAAGGAAACTGATGCTGCAGGCTAAAAAAAAAGAGTGAGCTTTTCCAGGACAAAATTTAGATCCAAGGGAGTAGGAACAGGTTTCCTGGAAGGTCTAATATGAAGGACACCTTTGAGGAAGAGCTTAACATCTAACCCACAAGTTAGGGGAGGAGATAAAGGCAGACATGCTGAAATGGCTGATAGATGGGCTTTAACAGAAGAGTAGGCCAACCCGGTCTTAAGTAGCTCACACAAATAGGAAAAAAACAATGAATGTCCACTGAAAATGGATCTAGGTCTTTAGAAACCAGATGGAGAACCTCTTCCATTTGGATAAATAGGATCTTCTAGTGTTAGGATTCCTGGCCTCCTGCAGGACTAGAAACTTGTCCTTAGAAAAAAAAAGTGTTGGAAAGGGATCAAAAGCTTATCACCCACATAGTTAGATTCAGGGAAGTGATATGTGGATGGATAAGTGATCCCATGTCTTGTGTGAGAAGATCCACCCTACAGAGTAACTTGTGATGATTGCCCATGGCTAAATGCAGAAGAAGGGGGAACCAGTGCTGTTTTGGCCAAAGGGAGTCACCAGCAAGATTTTTGGCTTGTCCTGCTGTATTTTCAGTAGGACCTTCTGAATGAATGAAAAGGGGGGGAATGCGTAAAGAAGCCTCCCTTTCCATGAGAAGGATAGCACGTCCACATTCCATACCAGAGGGTGTGGAATTCTGGCACAAAACTTTGGAAGTTGTTCATGGGGGAGACAAATAGGTCTATTTGAGGAGTACCCCACCAGTGGAGAATACCCAGAAACGTATTCCTGTGATGAATCCATTCATGGGCTTGTGTTATGGACCTGCTGAGAGCGTCTGCCAGCACATTTTGAGCCAAATTAATATAAACTGCTTGCAATGAGACTTTCACTTGAGAGCAATCGCCCAGGCTTGAAAGGCCAACCTGCAAAGCAGGTGTAACTTGGTGTACCCTTGTTTTGTTCACATACCATAGAACTGTGGTGTTATCTGTGAATAACTTCAAGGGTCCTGGGAGTATGGAGGAGTGAAACGCTTGAAGTGCCAGGATCAAAGCCCTCATTTCCTTTACATTTATATGTTGGATCTTGATTGAGGGAGAACAAAGGTTTTGGACTTTAAGTGACCCAGAGTTGCTCCCCACCCCAAGTCTAAGGCATTTGTGTAGAGTTCCTGAACTGGGGTTGGCTGTTGAAATGAAAGCCCAGGGTTCAGTTGAATCTGTTGAAGCCACCATTGTATTTCTCTCTGTATGCATGGGAGAAGAGTGAGTACAAAGTTCAGAGGATGGGCATACTGGCTCCAAAGTATTTTTTAGAAACCACTGTATTTTCCACATGTGAAGTCCGGCTAGGAGTAGAATAGGAAAGAGTGATGCCATGAACCCTGGTATATGCAAGTACTCCCTGGCAGAGATGGAGGTTGAGGAATAACTGAGCAGTGTTTCCACTTTTTGAGGAAGGATGAAAGCCATCATCTGATCTGTCCTTAAGTCTGCATCATAGGAAAATCTGATCCTGGGAAGGAGTGAGAGACGCTTGCTAGAGTTTATGGTGAACCCCAGGCCTTGGAGCAGGGAAATAGTGAAGACTAGGTATTCCTTTAGAGTGTCTGGGTGGACTGCTTGTATTAGCAGGTCATCTAGATAAGGATAGATCAGTGTTCCTTGGAGCCTTCAGAAGGCAGTGAGAGGAGCTAAGCATTTTGTGAATACCCTTGGTGCCTTAGAGAGTTCAAAGGGCAAAACACAGAACTGAAAATGTGAGGACGCAACAGAAAAGCGTGAAAGTTTCCTGTGTTTCGGATTAATGGGTATATGCAGGTATGCATCCTTGATATGCAGAGCGACTACAAAGGCCTGAGGGCGCAAGAGAGAGAAGAGAGTTTGCAGAGTGAACATACAAAAGGGTGGCACTTTGAGGAAAAGGTTGGGATGTGAGAGGTCTAGAACTGGTCTGCATGGACCATCTTTTCTGGGGACTAGGAACATTCTTGGGTAAAACCCTCTTCATTTTTGTAGTGGTGAAACTTTTTGAATAGTTCCTTGATTTAGCAAGTCCTCTAGTATCTGAGGGAACAGATGAATCTGATCCCAAGGATGTTGTGGAATGCCCATAAAGGGAGGGACACATTTCCTACCATGTAGTAGCCATTTTGGATAATGGACCTACTTGTCGGTGGAGATGCTTGTCAAAGAGGGAAGATTAGAAGATAGGCACTAGGAAAGGGGCATGTTTGAGAGATTTGCCAGGTAGTCACAGACTACCTGGCCTGTTATAAAAGGTGGGTTTTTGAGCAGGGGGTTTACTGAGGTCTCCATGACAAAAAACCACACCAGCCTCAAATCCACTACAAATTTCCAAACAATACACCAGCAGAAGAAGCAGTCGAAGAAAGGTGAGATAGAGAGATAACTTTAATCCATATTAAACATCCGTCCTGGTACCTCGGCAATTCGCCTTCAATGGAACAACTATTCAAATGCACACTCTCTTTTTATATACTCATCAGTTAAACAATTAATTAATTAATTAATTAATTAATTAATTAATTATCATATTAACCCTATAAACACTTTAAAATGTCATTCACTAACATTCATATAATACTATATGTAAAAGATACATTTCCTGCTTTAGAAAAACTGACTGAAAATATATTACTTATGTAATGATTCATGTTACGTTTGAAACTTACTAAATATAATATAATGTTAACATTTCTGTTACATACTAAAACTGTACACAAAAATTTAAATATATATGAACATCAAAATACAAAAAAATAAATACAATCAAATTTCATTATGATTCAAAATTTTTTACACCGCAATCATGTATCATATTCACCCACTATCTAAATTCATCCCCATGGGAAATAATGTGTGGTACCCCACAATCATTCTATGCTCTAACCTATTTAATGCAGTTTTAAAATTTCCAGCACAAAAAAATGTGGTCTAGCCAATACACTAAATACAAAACCCTCCACGCTACCAATTATGTGTGTTAATAAAATGAGTGGCTACTGGACTATCCATATTTCTTCTCCTGATATCCCCTAAATGCTCCAAAATACGCATCTTAACCTTCCTGGTAGTCTGTCCAATGTACCATAGCGGCGTGATACAATCACACCCCAAAATATATACCACCTCAGATGACATGCAATCAAATCTTTCAAATGCTAAATATCTCTTCCCATTTATTTTTATCCCATGCATGTTTTTTACCTTATCACAAACCGTACAGCAACCACAACAATGCATGCCAACATCCATATTAATAGAAACCTCCAATTTTCTATTTAACAACTCTTTTAAATTACGATACCTGTCGTATGAGAAAGTAATATGCCTCGGAAATAAATGACCAACACTTTAGTCATCACACACAACATGCCACAATTCTCTAATGATTTTTTTCAACCACATTAGAAAATCCAGAAAACCTGGATACAAAAAATATCTTTTCTTGTGTAGACACAGTCACTAAATGACTGCAATTATTGTAATACACACTCCGCCCTAATACACGCATTCTACACAACCGCTTCTTTATGTCTAAGAGTGTGGTATTCTCATATCCCCTAGATACAAGTCTGTTAAAAGTTTCATCACAGGCTTCTTCCCATAAATCTGTATCCGAGGTATTTCTTAAAATCCTCTTGAATTCCCCTTCAGGTAATGCCTTGATCAAATGGGGAGGATGCATACTACTTGCATGCAAAAAGTTGTTTACCGCTGTTGGTTTCCTAAAGGGTTTATGTTGTATCAAATTTCCTTTCCCTACATAAAATTCTACATCCAGAAAGGATGTGCTGTATAAGGAACTTTGTGCGACAAACCTTAATCCATGTGTATTGATTCAACTCTTTCATGAACTGCTCAAATAAGGACACCTCACCCTTACAAATAAAAATAAGATCATCAATATAACGTCTAGAAAAGACGACATTATTCACAAAAAAAGAACTTTGAAACAAATTCTTTTTCAAACTCTCCCATATATATTACTGCATAAGTGGGTGCAAAAGCTGCACCCATAGCAGTCCCCTTTACTTGCAAAAAGAAATCATTCTTCCACATAAAATAATTGTGTCAAACTAAACTCCAACAAACATAACAAAAACATGGTACGTGGTCCCTCACCCATCATCCTCTGCATGGCTTCCAAACCCCATCTTATATTGATGTTAGTGTATAAAGATGAAACGTCAACCGTTGTCCAATAATATTCCTCCTTCCATTCTACCCCACGTAATGCTAAACACACATTTTGGGTATTACTTACATGGGAACAAACTTTAGAAAGATATTTTTTAAAATGAATGTCCAGAAATTTATTTACCCTTTCTACATAAGAACCAATACCAGAGATGATAGGCCTTCCTGGTGGATTAGTCATGTTTTTATGAATTTTTGGAATAATATAAGTGTATGGGTGACTAGGTTCCTTAACTGTTAGTTTTTTCACATCTTTATTAGTAAAAAAAAAAACAACCTTTCTCCTTTTTCTAATAGTTCATTCAACTCTTCAGAATACTGTTTCAGAGGGTTATTGTTCAACTTTACATAAATGTCTTCTCCTAACAAAGTGTTCACTATACATTCATATTTATCAGTGTCCATCACCACCCAATTACCCCCTTTATCAGCTAGCTTAATGGTGTCTTTCTCTAGTTTTGTTCTCAACTCTTTTAAGGCCAACCATTCACATTTGTCTAAATTAAATGCCTTATTTTGTCTACAAAATTCTTTATATGCTTTTTCGAGTTTGGAACAAACAACATGCTCAAATGCATTAATAGCCACTGAACACTTTGGAGGAACAAAACTACTGTCACCTGAAAAAAAAGGAACATCAATGTGGCCATAACCCCCCCCCCCAAAAAATTTCTTCCGCACAAATATTATCCTCTTCAAAAGAATCAAACACATCATTTCTGTCTTCACATCCATCAAATATCATGTCATCATAATCATATATACTCAAATTTGAGAAAACAAACCAGGTAGAAACCACCATGATGTAAAAACAAAATCTATTTATTAAAACTAGAATAACAAGCACTTTCACGTGTATCAAAAAACACGCTTCATCAGGTTTAACTAGAAATTTCAACTGAGGCTTTTTATACAAATCCAAAAGCTATCAGATTGTATAATTAGCAATCAAAGCAATGCAATTAAACAATTAAAATGATAGATACAAGTTTAAGTTAACTCTTGTAGCACAGGATAAAAATTCAATGCTTGAGACAGATAGCACAGTCTCTATTATATTAACATAAAAATAGAATATAAATATATTAATGAATTAATAGGCAAACGCCTCATACTTATACAATATAACATGAAGATATAAAACAAATAGATTCAACGAAATAGTGAATATTTTAAGAACTAGTGAATAGAAACATAAACCGGTAAAACCAAATTGGTTCATACTGGTCAGTGTTCACGTGCCATTAGAACAGGCTTGATGCTGACAGACTGATTCAAGCCTGGCTCGAGATGGGCTTTCAACCTAAAGATCCATCTCAATTCAATCGTTTCTAGATAATTCATTGCATCACCTCCTCTAACATTTATATCTATAATTTGTAAAACCCTAAAGGTGAAACTATGATCAGGACACATGACTACATGTTTAGCCAAGGCATTGCATGTGTTCATCTTCCTAATGTCATATATATGGTTGTACATTCTATCTCTCAACCTGCGGGACGTCATGCCTACATAAAATGCAGTGCATGCTGTGCAGGTAGCCAGATAAATGAGGTTAGTACTGTCACAAGTAGCATGAAAACGCGGTTTAAAAATATACCTAAAATGAGGATGATAAAAACAGTCTTCACCATTTATATGCTTACACATGTTGCATTTATTACATGGGAAAGTACCATGCCTTAGTGTTAACCTCTCTATACTACCAATAGAAAAAACAGTTTTGTCAACGCACAATAATCTCTTTAAGTTTTTACTATTTCTATACCTGAAAGAAGGTATCGTTCCCGGAAATTGGGAACATTTATTATCTGTAAGTAATATTCCCCAATTCTTTCTTATAATGTCAGTAATGAATCTAATATCACTGGTATATCTCGTAGTAAAAAATACCCTATCATGTCTACGATGGGTAGTATAATTAGAGCTTATACCAAAAGGCTCTAAAAAATCGAGATGTTCCACATCACTGGTCGTGATGGCCGATACTGAGCAGCCCAAACCACGTAGTGTGGATTTCGTATAACCTCGATCACGGAACAATCCTTCCATATAATCTAGCTGTAGCTGTCTATCGTGGAAGCTCATACATAGTCTAGAAATTCTCTTAAACTGGCTCTTGACAATGTTCGGAAAAACTGAACGTGGGTGCATGCTATTAAAATGTAGTATAGCATTCCTCCAGCAAGGTTTCCTGTAGAGATTGGTAAAAAGGGAACCTCCTAAATCCTTGGAAATTGTTATATCAAGGAAATGCAACTGATGTTGAGATACTTCTATAGTGAACCTTAAAAAATCTGTAGTGGATTCCAAATAGCTGACCATGTCATACAACAAATCTTGACTGCCTTCCCAAACAATCAGAACATCATCAACAAAACGTCTGTAAAGCAAAACATGTTGGAAAAAGTCGCTATTAAATAAATGTGTATGTTCCCAATAATGCATAACCAAATTCGCGTACGAATTGGCACATGGGGTGCCCATAGCTACACCCCATGTTTGCGCATAAATATCGTTATTGTACAAGAACACATTGTTGTTCAAAACTAAGTCAAGGAGGGTGCAAATAACCAATTGTGTGTTACTATCAAAAGTGCCTAAAACAAGTAGACTCTCTCTTATGGCCTCAATCCCATAATCATTGGGGATAGTAGTAAATAGGCTCTTAACATCAAGGGAAACCAAAATAACAGAGGTAGATAGATTTTGGTTATTAACTAAACTATCTAAGTCATGCAACAACTGATGTGTCTTTCAAGATTGTGGGAACACTCCTGGCTAAAGGCCCTAGGACTGATTCTAAGTAATGTGAGATATGTTCGGTGACCCATCCAGCCCCTGACACTATTGGTCGTAGAGGTGGGGGGTGATATCTTTGTGTATTTTAGGAAGACCCTTGATCAGTGGTATCTTGGGAAACTCTATCAAAAGGTAGTCATAGAGCTGTCTATTGATCTGTCTACACATTAAAAGATCATATAATGAGTCATGAACATTTCTTATGATGCTATCAACCATATGTTGTGATATTATTCTATATGTATCATCATCCTTCAACATATCTAGCATCATACCATTATACATAAGGGTATCCAAAACCACTATCCCTCCACCTTTATCAGCTGACTGTATGGTTATATTAGCATTACAAGATAGTTCATGAAGAGAATGCCATTCGTCAAAGTTCAAATTATGATAAATTCTTCTCGGAGCAGTGTTAGAAAAATATTGATAAAACTCAAGTTCACACACAGACACAAAACAGTCCACCTTATGAAGTAAAACTGGCGAAAAAGAGCTTTTACGTACAAATTGTCTCTCTCCGTTAGTCTCTCCTGTCTTGTCAAACAATAACTTCAAAGATAGATTCCGGGCAAAGAGGCGTAAATCAGTTAACACTTCAACAAGGTTACTGGCTTGTGCAGGAAAAAAAAAAAGACCTCTATTCAAAAGAGTCACTTCCCTGGAGGTAAGCGTGTGACTCGAGAGGTTAAAAACAAGCATATTCAATTCCTGCTCCTTCTCCTTACCTCCAGGGATTCTCCAGAGAACTTCCTCTTGCGTCTCCCTCTGCTGCTGGATCTTGCCTGCTGTCTGATTCGGTACTGCATCGGTAATTGTAAAAAAACATTGTTGTGGTTCCCTAATGGTTTCTTAGGTTTGGCGCCAAGGTTGTTTAAAACAAGCTGTTCCTCCATGGCTTGTTGATTAGGAGGAGGAGTGTCTAATAGTTGCAAACTACCCATTGGTTGACAATGTTTCACTGATGTAGCGTCGCTAGCATTCAAGCATTCTAACCCTTCTCCTATAGAATTTAAAGGTGCAGTTGCTGTAGAAGTTAATAATTCATTGACAGTATCTGAGAGATGACCGGAACCGTTTATGTGGTTATTACGCTGAGAATTAGTTCTCGACCATACAAAGACATTGCCAGATAAGAAATCATGATAGTCCCTCTAATTTCTTATGCTTAGTCTGTTGTAATTTATCACTATAAGCCATTATTTGCATGTACATATAGTCAATCTTTCTCTCATAAATTTCACCCTTGAAACGCTCACATAGATCCCTATGCAGAGTCTCTATTTTGACTTTGAGCTCATTTTCTACCGGTGTGAAATAACTAATTATAAGTTTCATATACTGACTGCTCAAATCAAGGTTCAACTGTTGCCATTGTTTTAATAACTCTGGATGGCTGTCACTATAATTGGGCATGCACAACACCCGCATGCCTCTAGGTACAATCTGGAAATGGAGACTCGCCTCCATATGTCTCCTTTGCCATATCAACCTGTACAGCCTGTACAGGTCATTTTCCAGTTCTCTTAAGCAGTTATAAAACTCACTGAGGTTCTCAACAGTAGTAGTGGTAGGAAGATGTAGATCCATACCTAGTAACGGGTTAACATTAAGCTGGAAAATATGGCTCCACTTACCTCCAGGACTCTTAGATCCAGGGTTGTAATCAAGTTCAATTGCCGGAGTATCCATCATGTGTGTAGGTGGCAAAAACCAAGAAGTATGGAAACGACAATGAATATATAAACAAGGAATGCCACCATCCAAAGGTTTCCACAAGAAGGCAAGAAGTCCAATGAGAAAACAAACCAGGTAGAAACCACCACGATGTAAAAACAAAATCTATTTATTAAAACTAGAATAACAAGCGCTTTCACGTGTATCAAAAAACACGCTTCATCAGGTTTAACTAGAAATTTCAACTGAGGCTTTTTATACAAATTCAAATTGTATAATTAGCAATCAAAGCAATGCAATTAAACAATTAAAATGATAGTTACAAGTTTAAGTTAACTCTTGTAGCACAGGATAAAAATTCAATGCTTGAGACAGATAATAGCACAGTCTCTATTATATTAACATAAAAATAGAATATAAATATATTAATGAATTAATAGGCAATCGCCTCATACTTATACAATATAACATGAAGATATAAAACAAATAGATTCAATGAAATAGTGAATATTTTAAGAACTAGTGAATAGAAACATAAACCGGTAAAACCAAATTGGTTCATACTGGTTAGTGTTCATGTGCCATTAGAACAGGCTTGATGCTGACAGACTGATTCAAGCCAGGCTCGAGATGGGCTTTCAACCTAAAGATCCATCTCAATTCAATCGTTTCTAGATAATTCATTGCATCACCTCCTCTAACATTTATATCTATAATTTGTAAAACCCTAAAGGTGAAACTATGATCAGGACACATGACTACATGTTTAGCCAAGGTATTGCATGTGTTCGTCTTCCTAATGTCATATATATGGTTGTACATTCTATCTCTCAACCTGCGGGACATCATGCCTACATAAAATGCAGTGCATGCTGTGCAGGTAGCTAGATAAATGAGGTTAGTACTGTCACAAGTAGCATGAAAACGCGGTTTAAAAATATACCTAAAATGAGGATGATAAAAAAAATCTTCACCATTTATATGTTTATACACATGTATATACTCGAATTTAACAATTCATCATCTGGTAAGATGTTACATTTAGTTTGAAGATGTTTTTCTCATTCAGAGAAATATACCCTTAAATTCAATTTGCGGACAAATCTTTTAACATCCACTAGTAAATCCGCTAGTGAAGGTAACCTCGTAGGTATAAACTTGGTGCCTTTTAACAAAACCCTCAACATGACATCAGATAAGCATAAACCAGAAAGGTTAAGTACGTTTAAATTTTTACAAACTAAATTAGTATTACTAACAGAACAACCATCAACATTTTGAGTGACAGTCCCAATGATGTTTTCCGAAGTTGTCTCAAAGTCTGATTCAGCACGAACAAAATCATTAAATACAAAGTTAGCGTTACTAACAGAGCAACCACTGACATTTTCGATAGCAGTCCCAACAGTATTTTCAGAAATCGTCTCAAAGTCTAAATTATCATGAACAAAACGATTACAATTGGAAAGTGTCTGTTGTTCCAAAGAACAAACCAAGTTTGATTTTAGTTTTTTGAATTAGACAGCGAAGTGGAAGTGTAACTCGCCTTACCCTGGTTCCTCGCCGATCTAGTTTGCACATTGGAATACGTCTTCCGATGACTCTGCTCACTCCTGCGATTCTCCACTGGTCCATCTAAACCTTCTGTTGTGATATTTTCAAAGGAAACACTCTTACGGCTTACCCTAGTCTCGGTCTATGAACATGACGACACCTCCTCACTTCCGGTTACACGTCTTTTGTAGTTCTGATGGAAACGACGTCCCCTACGTGGCCAATTGTAAATTTCATTTTTTTCATAGTCCTTGATATCCCTATTCAACTTAGATTTTTTTCCGAGCCATAACATCGTTGTCTCTCTTTATAAGCTTATCATTAATGTTTTTGAAATTCAACTGGAAAACAGCGGTTGATACCCTGCTAGTAAGTTCCTGCTGTAAGTCAGTTATCTTTTTATGTAGACTATCCATCGCCCTTTGATTCCTTTTTATAAGAATTTTTAGCCAACTCAAACAGCACTCCTGTGCCGCTTGCCTCCATTCTAATAGTAAATCATTTTCTTCTTCTTTAAAACCACCAGCAGGTAGTTTGTCTATCCGCAAACCCCTAGGGGTGATATTAAGGGTTACATATTTCTCTAATAGCTTTGAATCATAAAAAACAGTCATTTCCCTCGACATCAATCGTTCCAAATGTATAAAATCTTCGGAACATGAATCATTGACATTCATTGACCATAAATCAGAGGCAGCACACTTCCGCTCCCTCTCCTTCTACAGTTCAGCAAAGGAAAAGTTCTCACCACTTTGACCTCCTTCAAAAATAGATTTCTCCATGACAAAAAACCACACCAGCCTCAAATCCACTACAAATGTCCAAAAAATACACCAGCAGAAGAAGCAGTCGAAGAAAGGTGAGATAGAGAGAGAACTTTAATCCATATTAAACATCCGTCCTGGTACCTCGGCAATTCGCCTTCAATGGAACAACTATTCAAATGCACACTCTCTTTTTATATACTCATCAATTAAATAATTAATTAATTCATTATCATATTAACCCTATAAACACTTTAAAATGTCATTCACTAACATTCATATACTATATGTAAAAGATAAAAGATAAAATACTTCTGCTGGTGTATTTTGGTTTACTGAGGTCTGGAAGATCCCTGTCTATGAGCCCCTTTCATATGGGAAGGAGGGGAACCGCATTGTTTCCTTCAAACAAATTGTGTCTTGGAAGGGTAATTTCTGTGGTATTTAGGAACTTGAGACACAGAGGTGTTTCATTTCCTTAAGCTCTTTCCCTTAGTCATGCACAAACTTCTAAAGACCTGCAGCATCAGCATCAAAGAGGGCATCATTGTCCAGAGGTGTCCATAATTTTAGCCCTGATGTCATCAGGCAAAGGTTGGAGTCTCAACCATGAGTACTCCTAAAGACAGAACCCGAAGCTGCTGATCTTGCAAAAACCTCAGCTGCATTATAACTTCATTTGAGTGTCTAAGCTCCTGGGCTGAGTTAGATAGTAAAGAGGCAAGCTGAGCCTTGGCTAGAGCATCAGGAGTGTCTGATACTAGATGAGAAGCTTGGGGAAAGCAAGGCCAGAACATATTTTGACATGTGGGTGTGGTAGTTAATGGCTCTGAAGGCCTGGATAGAGGAGGTATACACTTTTTCCCTAACCTTTCCATCATTTTGCTATCTTTGTCATAAGGGAGCAGATTAGTATAGGGAAGAAATGTAGGTTTGTCTGCAGAAAGAGAAATAACTGCAGGATCTGCTGGAGGACATTTAAATAAAAACTTGCTGTTCTCTGGGACCTTATAGAATCTCTCAGGCTGTTTTGGGGTTGAAGGTTGAGAATCTGGGCTCTGACACTGAGAGAAAGGCATCCAGAAAGGCAGGGAGAACAGGAGGGGATGGCCAAGGGAGATGGAGAGCCCATCTGCAACAGCTCATAATATCTCTTTTAAACTTCTGGTACTTGACTACTTTCCCATTTGAAGAAATTTCTCATCCTAGAAATAGTTTCTCCAAACGACAAATCTTTCTCAGGAGAATTGCCACTGATAGAATCTAATTCAGGGGAAGCATAAGATCCCCCCCAGGTTGTGAAGAAATAGCTGATGTATGGCTAGGCACTGGATCGGCATAGGGAGAGCTAGAGATGAAGGAGCTGGAGGAGCACTGCTTGGGACATCCAAAGTAGTGGGCTGCAGTTCCCCCTTATGAACTGAACAGTTGTCTGTGATGCCTCTGTGGATGTGCTAGTGGCACCCTCCCTAACTGCTTTCGAAATGGAACCTGCTGCATGTTGGGAACCAGAGATCGAATGGACATCCAGGCCTTCACTGGCCTCGAAAGGAACGTCTGAATCCAGAGGTGCAGTTGAAGATTCAAGCATGACTTTTTTGATCTTTGGTGGCTCACCGGAGGGACGTGCGGTGCCCTCCATACCAAAAGTTAACCTTTTCCGATGTTGATTCTCGAGGTAAATGTTCAGAGCCCACAAATAACTAAGAAAAGTCTTGGAGACTAACACCTGGCAAATCGCGCAAGACTTGTAATCTTGCTCAGACCCTAGGTAAAACAGATGACATTAACCTCAAAAACATGCAGCAACAAAAGAACAAAGATTTTTCCCAAACAGGGCACTTATCTGAAAACCAGTAAACACTGTGTCCAGATGAATGGAAGAAGCTGGCGTTCAGACTGGCAGCTGAGAAGTTTGGAGGAGTGGTACATGCTGACATCACCTTTATGGCCTGCATCTGCCTTGCTATGTGGGCGCACAAGTACCGTGCACTAACAAAAGTCTTTTGTATACTAATCGGATGTTCAGGTCTCCAAGGTGGGGAATCCCAAAGGTTCTGAATACTGCAACATAGGAGTAGAAAGACATGTGACTGTGGTGTAGACCAGTAAAGCATTTAAACTGAAGTTTTTGTTGTGAAAGTGTCTAGAGTTTGAGCTTACTTGCAATTTAATTTACTTAGCATAGCAATTAACAGCCCTCCCACTTGCTGAAAAGTAACATTAAAAAAATTGCTGCTTTATAAACAGCTTTTGTGTATTGTTTTAGAAGCAACTATTGTAACGATCCAGAAATGTAACTGTAACAAAATATGGTACTCTCAGTATAATGCTTTTGTCTTTTTGAGACTGCAGTGATATAGTTGACATTAGTATTCTTTTCATTGTTTACTTTTTCAAAAGACATAGACAAGTTTCATGTTTATTAGTCTTCTTTCGTAGAAGTATTAATCTGATGTTGTTAATCTTCTTTCCATTCATCACTGATCGGTTCGGTTCCAGCCCTTGGAACCGAGTTGGCCTATTAAAGCTCGCGCCAGCCAAAAAACCCCTCGAGCTAAGTTTCTACCTAGAATGCCCTTTTCCCTGTTACCTCGGATCTCGTTTGCCGCATAGCCATAAAGCCACATTTCAGCCGAGCTCTCAGCTAATTGAAATCTTTTTGATATTTGTGTAAAAATTTTTGGATATCTTCATATTTTATTAAGCGATTAGTATTTTTAGTGTCATTTCTTCTGTCTAACCTTGTTCTTTCCTCTCTACCCATTGTTACCATTGGTAAACTTTCAAGTTGATACAGCCTTTTTTCCCTTACCCTTGTGGTATTTCTTCAATACCATAGTTGGTATTGTTTCCCCTGTTTAACCTGTTAGCTTTAACCTTTATTCAGGTGTTTCTCTTTTCTTCTGTACATACTAGTATATTGTTATATTTGTGATTTTTTTTGAACAGAGTTGATTTCATTATAGTTGGATTATACAGTTGATCTGTGGTGTTTTTCTACCAAGATGTCGGATAAGAAGGGTACTTCAGCTTTTAAGCACTGTACTTCTTGTAAGGGCAAGTTACGTAACATTGATTCTCATGATGACTGTGTATACTGTTTGGGAGTGGCCCACCTTTTGGTGCAGCCTCCATGTAACATTTGTCAGAGTTTCAGCCAACACACTCTTAATGACACAAAAAAGGAAAAAAACTAAGGGTAATGCTGCTCAATGCCAGAAGTCTAAATCTCAAAATGCACGCACTCGAGGCCCTTCTCAGTATGGAGAACATTGATGTCTGTGCTGTGACAGAAACCTGGTTCAAGGCTCCTGACAGCACCCCAGCGCTATCAGGTTTTACCTCATATCATGCGTTCCGGCCCCAAAATCCGGACAATACCAAGAAAGGAGGGGGGGTATCCATATTCATCAAGGACACCCACACCTCAAGACTGGTGGCAACGCACGATGCATCGGAGACCATCCAGGTGCAATTAACCATAGGCAAGACTGCTCTGCAAATTGTAGCATGTTACAGGCCACCCTCACAAACTCAGGAAACTCACATGGCCTTCCTGAAAACACTAGAGGGATAAATGTATCACCAAACACCATCATACTAGGTGACTTCAATTACCCTAATATAGACTGGGAACACTACTCAAGCCCAAACACCCTAGCCCAAAAGTTCCTGGAATTCATAAACTCAAATGCCATGGAACAACTAGTCACCATCCCCACAAGAGGAGATAACATACTTGATCTCATCATCACGAACATGGGAGCACAATGTTCAACACCGAAGTATACCCCTCACTGGTGAGATCAGATCACAAACTAATCTCACTGGAGGTCCTCATCCCACCCCCACCTGAAATAAAAAAGACCACAGTAAAGAACTTCTCAAAAGCCGACTTCACACTTCTAAAGACTAGTGTGGGCTCCTTTCAGGGCCCGAGCCGGCAGAAAACAATACTCAAGCCGCTGAATCACTTACAAACGCCTTCTACCAGCACCTGCAGGACTGCATGGATAAGGCAATCCCAAGCAAAACAAAGACTCTTTGTACCAAAGGCAAGCGTCCAGTCTGGTGGACCCCAGCCATAAACAAACTCTACAACAAAGGAGGAAGCTACTACAAGATAGAGCAAAATCCTTAAAAGGTAAGACACCCTTGATCACTATAAGTAAAAAACTAAGAGCTCTCATAAAATCATCCAAAGCAAATTTTGAGAGAAAAATAGCTAAAGACTCAAAAGACAATCATAAGGCCTTCTTTAGCTATGTTAGAAACCTAGGAGGAAACTCCCAGATATGCTCAGAACTAGTTCAAAATGATGTGAAGATTACTGATCCTACAGACATTGCCAACATACTGGCTGACAGGTTCAGTGCAAACTTCTCCCCTCCCCAAAAGGAGAGATATCTATACCAAATGAGTGCAGCCCCCAAACATCTCCAGCGCCCAAGTGAGAACTGCTCTCTCCAAAGCAAAAACACAGCATCCATGGGACCCGATGGTGTCCCCGGCTGTGTGCTCCACGAACTCAATGAGGAATTAAACCCACAGCTAGGACAGCTGTTTAATCAAAGTCTTACCTCTGGATACGCACCCAGGAGTGGCGCACTGCAACTGTGGTCCCACTTCACAAAGGCGGTGCCTCCACAGACCCTGGAAATTACCGGCCCATTAGCTTGACAAGCCTTATCTGCAAAGCCATGGAGAGGATCATAATGGACCTCATAAATAAAGACATAGGGAATTTGCAGACTTTGGATCCAACCCAGTTTGGCTTTGTCAAAGGCAGATCATGCCTTTTAAACTTGGTTGACTTTTGAAACAGTCACCAAAGCCATTGATGAGGGAAAGGCAGTCCATACAGCCTACCTCGATCTGGCTAAGGCCTTCGATACAATACCCCACTCGGGTATCATTGAAAAACTCATCAGCTTAAATGTTAACCCATACATCACAAGATGGGTTGCAAACTGGCTGAGTGACAGAACCCACAGGGTCAGAGTTGCTGGTGCCATGTCAGACTCAAAGCCTGTCACAAGTGGTGTCCCACAGGGCTCAGTCCTGGGCCCACTCTTGTTTGGCATCTACTTTTCCAGTACAAGCAAACACAGGAGGGTTATGGCTGACAAAGTTTGCAGATGACTGCAAACTGGGCCATAGTAGAAAACACATCTGACACAGATATCCTTCAGAAGGGTCTCACAGAAATGGATAACTGGTGCCAGAGCCACGGCCTAAAGTTAAATGCCAAAAATGCATAGTCATACCCTTCGGGAAAAACAAGGTTACCCCTAGCTACCAAATAGGTGGCAATCCACTGAGCACAGAAGAAGTTATCAGGGACCTGGGGACCCAGGTTGATAGTAGTCTGTCATTCGACACCCATGTAGCTAAAGTAGTTAGGAAGTCCTTCTACATTGCCCACCTTATCATGAAGGGATTCTCATCTAGATCAAGGGAGGTCATAGTCTCCCTTTACTCATCACTCATCAGACCAATGATTGAGTACAATGCCCCATTCGGAATGTATCTGACCCGACACTTGCAGCAGCTGGAGAGGCCACAAAGTTCCTCACCAAAAGGATAAAGGGTCTCAAAAATCTGTCCTATGCTGCCCGACTGAAAGAACTCCAGCTCTATTCAGTCGCCACGCTTGCTCAGAGGTGACCTTTGCCTAACATACAAGGCCATGTCAAACCCAGATTTGATGAATATGCTTCACCTCAAAAATCTAGATCCATCAGAGCCACAAGGGCGGGAGACTTAAACCTCGACACGGCTATTAATAGGACGTGCTGGAGGGATAGATTCATCACCCAAAGACTCCCTATGCTGTGGAACAAAATCCCGGTACATGTGAGGCAGAGCACCTCGCTGGCCTTGTTCAGGAGAAATCTTGACCAATGGATGGGAGATCGCAGATATACCCCAGGAATTACCTCAGTGTCACTGCTCGACAGAGGCACAGCAAAATAATGGGTATAGTTCCCCATACTAAAGGGGTGGCGTAAGCCACAAAACAATGGGCTAGGCTTATAAATGCCCTCGGGCAGATAGCCTAGTATGAACCTATGAACCTATGAACCTATAAACTCATTCTGAAAGGGTTACTCAAGCCTCCCTTCTCAGAGGCCATTTCTGCGATGGAGGCCTCAACCCCTCCTTTTAAGGACAAAAAGAGATCCCACTCTGTTCCTTCTTCACCATCGGGTGATCAGAGCAAGCCTGGGAAATCAAAGGTCCCTCAGTTGTCTTCGGAGCAGATACCAAAGCCTGTTTTGGCACCAGTCCTTCCTCTGGCACCGATCATAGACCTTACTACGCCTATTTAGACTTCGCCACCTATAGCCACTTTGACTACAGCATTAGTTTCCATTTTAGAACTTACCATTTCAGCACAGAGCATTGTACTGACCTCACTGGATTTGACACCTTTACTTCCGGTCTCAAAACTAGAGACTTTGGTGCCGGCAGACCTTACACGATGGACCTGATACTCCCCCTCTGTAGATCCATTTCTGGGCCAAGCATATAGCCCATTCCTTGAATGTCCTGACTCTCTGGAGTATCCACTCGATTCACCAGGAGCCTTTTGGAACACTGCTTGGTGTGCATCTTGTAGACCAGCTGCTGTTAGCCAGGGGGATTCCTTCACTTTAAGACCCATCCACTTTCAGGACTTGGGTTGCCTTATCCACGGACTCCATCTTACAATCTTCCTTCGACCATATCGGCTTCAAAGCCTTCTGCTCCAGCATCCTTGTTGGAACCCATCACCTCTGTGCCTGTGGTGAATCTCACTCTGGCTCCAAGTTTGTCCCTTTGGCATTCGGTTCCTGCTGAACCGGTCTTTCCTCAATATGGGGATTGGGGGACGGGCACATCGGACCCGGGATACAGAGCTGCCTCTCTCCTCTGTTCCATCCTTGGCACCGATTGCTGTGTCTGCGCCGATCCTGCTTGAGGCTCCATCTGTGGGGGCGGGTTCTTCGGAGCGGTGTTTGACCCCGGTCCCGAGGTTGTCTTTCTCTGTTCTGGGCTCCCATCCCTCTTCGGGCAGTCCTGGCTTCCACGCGATGGAGAGGGCTGTTGCTTCTGGCAGCACTCCTTTTGATGTCAGAACCCCAGTTTTCACCCCCTGAGCTACAGCTGTCATAGACCACTCACCCGGGACACCGGGCAGAGAAGCTGCAGGACACCCGTGTTCAGGGTACCCACTCTTCCGAGTCCTCCTAAGAGACCCCCACTGAGGAGCCCCCTAAGAAGAAGATGTGCAAGAAGAAGCACATGGACTCACCTGAGGAGTCCTTAATGGAAGACTCAGATTATGATGATGGTAAAGGGTCCCCAAAGTCACCTCCTGATGATGTCTCCTTCGGAGACATCCTGGGAGATGTTAAAGCAAAGAGGTGACTGGAAGCCCTCCAATCCTTCATCTGAGGAGTCTGTTTTCCTGCAGGCTTTTTGCTCCTAGCCTTCTACCTCTTGGGTGACCCCACCTGCTGATGAACTCATCCAGCTGGTCGTGCAGCGCACTTGGATGAACCCAGGGTCCATTGAGGCAATTCCTCAGAGACCAGACAAAATTCTCCCCCCCCCCCCAAGGAGAACCCGCATTGGTCCAAAGGGTTACCAGTTGATGCTATTATGGTGGTGGCGGCGGGCCACGAAAAAGGACTTTGCTGAGGAAAGTCCCGCTGTCCATCCGCCCAGCAAGGAGTCCCGGGTGGTGGACAGACTTGGAAAGCATGTTTTTGCATCAGGGACCTTTGTATGTGGTCCCTGAATTATTTGGCACATTTTACAAGGCTCTAGAGAGACTTGATCTCTGAACTCTCTGCGACGCTTGTAGGACAGTTGTCTGATGAGGTCAGGGACAAAGTGGCCTCGCAGCTCGCAACCCTGGAATCAATATCTAACTCGTCCATGAGGTTGCTATCACATGTGACCGAAGCGGCAGCTAGAGCAGTGGGTTCGGACATTATGAGGCATCATGCCTGGATGTGCATTTGTGACCTCACGGATCCCTTCAAGTCTTCCTTTCTGAATGCTCTCATCAAAGCTTTGTCCCTATTTTTGGCTCCAAAGTGAAGGACACACTAGCCAGGTGCGAACAAGACAGAAAAACCCTGTCTGCTGTAGGCCTACAGTTTCCAACCCTCAATGTACTTTCTCCAGGAATCAGAGAAGTGGGAAAATGTGGCATAAGAAATCTCAGGGTCCTTTCCATGCCACACGTGGTGATGGTACTCCCAGAGGCAGGGGGGGGTAACAGTTCTGGATGATGCCCCTATAGAGGCAGAGGGGGTCCTCATAACCAACGCTCCAGGGACTCTTTCTCTGGACAGCCTTATCAGTGCTCCTGAGGAGTGGCCCAGTTGCTTACCTCTGGAAGCATTCGGGGGTCATTTCTCTCTGCACCAAGCTACTTGGCAATCTGTCACCACCGATCGTTGGGTGCCAAACATTATCACCAGAGGTTACACCATTCACCTTTCTTGACAGCCAAAATTTCTAAGAAAACTTCCCGACATTCCACCCAGTCAAAAGGAAGAAGCAGCTTCAGAAATTATAAAGCTGTCGCTAAAAAGAGTCATCCAACCAGTCCCACCAGACCAGCATGGATCCGGATTTTACTCTAGATTCTTTTTGGTGCCAAAAAAGACAGGGGACTGGAGACCCATTTTGGATCTCAGCAGTTTAAACAAGTTTGTCACCCAAACGAAATTCCAGATGGTCATGGTTCAGTCCCTCCTTCCCTTTTTAAGAGAAGGCAATTGGATGTGCTCTATAGATCTCTGGGATGCATATTACCACATCAAGATGGACAAACGCTCCAGGAGTCTGCTTTGCTTCTGGCTAGGAGCCAGTCATTACCAATTCCGTGCCCTGCCATTCAGTCTCTTTACAGCCCCCAGAGTGTTCACGAAATGCATGGCAGTGGTAACAGCTCACTTGAGACTAAAAGGATTCTGGGTGTTTCCATATCTAGACGACAGGCTTCTTACCGCCCCCACCAAGCATCTTCTGGTAACAGCACTGCACTATACTCTCTCTCTCTCTCTGGCAAAATTGCTGGGAATAATGATACATTGGGAGAAATCAAACCTTATCCCTACACAACAGAGTTAATTGGAGCAGTGTTCAGTACTCAGTCCTGTCTGGTATCACTCCCAGTTCACAGACTCCATCGATTGAGGCTTCATCTCCGGGTGGTATTGTCTCAAACAGTCTCTGCAAGGGAAGTTCTTCAGGCCCTAGGTTCTATGGCTGCCTCAACCCCGAGGTGGCGTCTCTAGTCTTCAGCCACTGGGGGCAGCCTTGCTTCGATCTTTTCACTTCCCCATCAAACACCAAGTGCAGCAGCTATTTCGCCCTACTTCCCCCAGAGGGAGAGTCACCGAGGGACACACTGATCCATGATTGGCCCACGGGACTTCTTTACGCTTATTCTCCCATCCCTCTGATCCCACAATTTCTAAAGAAAGCTCTTCAGTCGAGATGCAAGGTGATCCTCATAGCCCCATTCTGGCCTCGACAAGTTTGGTTCCCCTTCCTTCGGCCTCACTTAGTATACCTGCCGTGGATTCTGGACCCTCTACCAGATCTGATTACTCACCCCCAAGGTTTGACTCACCCAAATCTGTCCAGTCTCAAGCTGACAGCTTGGTTTCTACACTTCCATTAGTCACCAGGCAAGCTAGTCTCTCCTTGCCTGTTCGAGACATAATTCTGGCCTCTGGCCTCTCGCAAATCATCCATCAGAAGACTATATCAGAATAAATGGAAAAGGTTCTCCATCTGGTCCAAGGATAACATGCTAGACCCGTATTTGGCTCCAGTTATTGCAGTGCTTCAATACTTGGCTAAGTTTTTTGATAATGGAGCCTCTGCGTCTATGGTATGAGTGCATCTAGCAGCAATTTCCAATTTTCACAGTGGTATAGATGGTACCTCTCATCTCTTTACGCCTTTGCAAGACTTTCCTCAAGGGGACCTCTCATCTTAGGCCTCCTGTCAGACAGCCAATGGAACCTCCCTCTAGTCCCTCAGTCTTTGACTCAAAAACCCTTTGAGCCTGCTGCTAAGTGTGACCTAAAGTTTTTGTCTTGGAAATCTTTGTTCCTGGTAGCCATCACCTCTGTCAAAAGAGTCTCAGAGCTGCAGGCATTGTGTATCAAGAGGCCCTATCTGGTCTTTCATAAAGACAGTGTCACTTCGGACGAACCCATCCGTTCTTTCCAAAGTTGTTTCTGAATTCTCCATTAACAAGACCATTGATCTACCAGTGTTTTTTCCGAATTTTACCAATAGAGGAGAGTATTGTCTTCACTCCTTAGACGTGCATAGACAATTGAGATTTTACGTAGACAGGATCAAACCTATCCGTAAATCTGAACAGCTTTTCATTTCTTTTTCTGGGCCCAAAATGGGAGAGGCTGTTTCCAAGGTTACATTATCAAGGTGGCTAATGGACTGCATACGTTTCATCTATTCCCTCCATAATGAGCCCATGCCAAAAGTTAAAGCTCATTCCACTAGATCTATGGCAACATCTATAGCATTCTAGTCCAGGGCTTCCATGGATGACATCTGCGCAGCAGCTACTTGGGCTAAGCCTCATACCTTTATCAGTCATTGCAAATTGGACCTGGTCTCCAGAGGGAGAGCTGCCTTTGGCTCAATGGTACTCAAGAATGTTCTTCCAAGAAAGGGCCATCCATGGACCTCAAGATAGCTTGGAATTCTGTCCCATCAGTGATGAATGGAAAGAAGATTAACAACATCAGATAAAGAAGTTATGTCTTACCATAATGTTCCATCTGTGTTGTTCATTTTCTTTCATTCATCACTTTCTGCCCTCCTTCCCCCTTCAAGGGCTCCTGGGGAGGCTTTGGGTCTAAGTGGTTCCCTAGGTTACATGCGCAGAAGTGGCCTCGGCTTTACTTCCTTTTCTTAGCAAACTCTATCTGAGGTAACAGGGAGGAAGGGCATTCTGGGTAGAGACTTAGCTCGAGAGTTTTTTTTGGCTGGCACGAGCTTGGTAACCATCAGTGATAATGAAAGAAGATAAACAACACAGATGGAATGTTATGGTAAGACATGACTTCTTTTTTTTATCACAGCAGAGAGAGGACTTTTTTTTTTGGGAAGGGCTATTGGAGCATTACTCATGTAACATTTGAACCATTGCACTGAGAGTCCATCTTTTGGAAGTACTTGTTGCAGTGGTCTGTCATTTAAAAATCTGTTATGGTGAGTACTGTCGAACAGCTGTACTTCATATTTTAACATTTAAATCTTAAGAAAAAAATAATAATGTTCATCAAAAGGATCTTTATTGCAACCCTTTCTCAATATGGATAGCATAAGTCACATGTAGTTAAGTCTTCTGGCTAGATGTGAAGAGCAGTTGGATATTGCTGGAGAGGGGGATGGGGTGTTGGATTTGTTTTAAGGGTATGTCCCCAAACCGTGGCCATATGTGGTAAACTCTATACCAAAGAAGAGACCAACATATACAGTTTTATGTGATTTTTTTTTTGGCAAGTGAAGTGAAGACACACCCAGTCTCACAGAGGAGCATTTTAAGTGTTAGCTGTAATAAGTTGTCTTTGAAAAAAAAATATGTTGACATAAGTATAGAACAGCCAAGGCCCTTGGCAATTCAGCAAATTATCTTGGCGTTGAAAGACACTTTAGTAATGCATTACTGCAACATGACTCGGTCCTTGAGCTCAAAAAAGGATCCATCAGAGACTGTCTTACAAGAATAGTTTTGTCATTTATGGGGAAAAAACTTAGATTGTATTGTTATTTTCATGAATGAATCTTGGATGTCAAAGGTGGTACCACTAGGTATTAATAGAGTAACAAAAGACTGAATCACCAATGGCTTTTATAAGAGTATGTATTTTGGCCATCTTGAGGAGTGATGGCCACTGTCTACCAAATGCATATGGTGCAGTACCACAGGGATATCCCCAGGCAGATTGAAGACTTGGCTTAAGGCACTGTATGGTTCTTTGAGAGGAAAGATTACCAACTTGTCCCTAAACTGCCCAGAAGATTAGTAAGCAAGTGATGCAGCATGGTCATGACACTGTGGATTCTTGTTCAAGAGCTGATGCTATGGGTCTTAAGGTGCTCTTAATGAGGCTTGCCTGACTGTTGAATCCACCTCATCTCTGGTGATGTGGAGAGTCAACTTCTAAATGCCTCTTCCAAGAAGAATAATTGTCTGGGCCTCTTCTTAGGTGACATCCAAAATTTTGTAAGACAATTGGAAAACAAAATTTGCCAAGCAGATGTTCATCCTCCAATCTCAATGTATTTTAGGGACTATTCTTCCAAGGCTCAGCTGTTTCAAGTTAGCCATATCAAGGAAAAACACTGTCAACTACATAGACATTTCCAGATGGAACAGCAGTTCTGGAGGACCTATAGAGTCAGGCTTACCAGGCTTTGAAAGCACCAGTGTCAGAGGCCTACAGCCATGTGTCTGTTGGGCAGATCCTCTTCTATTCCTCCATCACAATACTTATTGGAAGTCAGGATTTCCTCTCTTCAAAAACTGGGTTTCACCTGATCTCACGCAGATGAGTAATAGAGGTTGTAGCTACTATTTTCGCCACTGAATTTACATAATGTTCACCTTTCGAGGTCATCTCTTTAAGTTCAAGTACCAGCTGTAGCATTTAGTTGTAGCCTGCTCTGCACAGTACAAAGCAAGTGATGGACTGCAAAGCAATCTAGTGAGTCCCCTGTAAAAAGCAGAAAGAAGTAATGCAAGACTTGTTCTGGTTCCAAGAAAGGTTAAGATGTTCTTCATCTCACATTGCTGCAGTCCTTACTTATGGGTAGTCCGCTGTCCTCGGTCGGCCTGAATACCAAAGTATTAGGCTGACGTCGGTCATGGGCACCTAGATCTGACATCAGAGCGTCAGGGTATAAAGGCGCATGACCGACGTCATATCCTCAGTCTTTTTTGCCGCATGGTCCGATGCAGAAGCAGAGTTGCAAGTGCCGTTCGGCGTTCTGAAATTTTTCGTTTTCGGAGTTTCAGACCGATACCAAGTTGGGCTAAGTACCCCGTTGGGGAATATTTTTGTTTTTTCTTGCCTCAGTTACTTACCGGATGTCAGAAAAAGTGAATAATTGTATTTCTTGTGGGAAACAGATACCGCATAGGGATTACCACTCGCTTTGTATTCCTTGTTTGGGACCGGAGCACGACGTAGTCGGGTGTCGGTTTTGTGCTAGGTTTAATAAGCGCACTATAAAACGGAGGCTAGATTGCGCTAGGTTAGTCTTGGGCAAGAGGTGTAACTATAATATGCCGTCGGATGTTCCGACGCCTGCTTCTACTAAGAAGCGCAAAGACAAATGTTTAAAACCTAGGCAGGATGATTCGTCCGTTTCGGACGCCGGACCTTTAGAAGCTACAGCTGAACAGGTGGATCCGGCTGAAGTTTCTGTTGAGTCCCAGGGGGAAACTTTGATTTTACAAGATGTGGCCTCTCAGGAGGCAGGCCAGGCTGAAGGGGCCTCTCAGGTTACTATTCTCCCTTCTATGCCTAAGGTGGTTAGGCCTTCCGCTACTGTTTCTAAGGCTCCTTCTAAGGGCAGGTCTGTTTTGCCTTCCTCTGGTGTCAGTTCTGGTTCTTCAGGGTCGGTGCCTAAAAAGCACATGCTTAAAATGGCAGAGGATTTGATTACTTTAATTAGAGGTTCTATGCCCCCTCCTGATAAGAGGCCCAGGATGGAGCCAGAGTTGGAAAGTTTGGAGCAGGCCTCAGATGATTCAGAGTCTTCTACTGAGGACATTCAAGATTTCCCTCCTTATTCTGATTCTGATGCAGAGGATTCCACTCCTTCTGCTTCTCCTCCAGAGGATTTTTCATTTTCAGAAACTCTCCATTCCATGAGGGAGCATTTTAAGTGGGAGGGACAGGATTACTCTGATTCCCGGAAGAGGCTTAGGGAGTTCTTGTTTTTACCACAGCATAGACCCTTAGCTATACCTCCGGTTTTGGATGTTGTTTCAGATGTTTTCTCAGAAGCTTCACTTAATCCAGATTCTGTGCCTCCTGCCCCAGTTAAACCGGATAGGTATTACCGGGTGCCTGAGGCTCATAAATATCTGTATAAGAGTCCTAGGGCGGACCCAGAAACTATTAGTCAGGGGCCTAAGGGTGTTAGAGCCTCTGTTGTTAAGAATCCGGTTCCTCTGGATAAGGAAGGCTAGAGCTTTGGATAGATGGGGTAATAAGGTGTATACCTCTTCTACTTTAGCAATGAGAGCTTTGAACTGCCAGTTTCATATGTTGAAGTATCAGAATTTCCTCCTTTCTCAGCTAAGATCTAAAGTGGATGCTTTGGCAGAGGGCATAGAGTGTAAAGAATTGCAGGATTTAGTGCATGTTTCTGAACAGGTGGGTAAGCACTCTTTGCAATGTGGTTTTGATGCTTTACAGACTTCTTCTAGGGTGGCTGCCACTGGTTCAGTTATTCGTAGGCACGCCTGGCTTAAGGATCAGAATTTGTCTGAGCATGTTAAGTCTAGAATTCTGGATTCCTCTTTGCAGTCTGAAGTTTTGTTTGGACCTCCTGTGGAGTCAGTCTTAAAGAAAATGGAAGACAAGGCTAAGTCTATGCAGACTGTTAAAGATTTTTGCAGGTACAACCTCCAAAGTTTAGTAGAAATTGGCCTACTAAGGGGTGGACGTACCCTTCTTCTGATTCTCAGTCTAGGGGTAGATCTAGGCGTGGTAGGGGCAGAGCTCAGAGTACCTTCAGGCCGAGACAATGGAGTTCGCCTGCTCAATCTGCTGGTGAGGGCAGGGGCCAGTCCTTTCGTAAACAGGCCCAATGACCTGCATTTTCAGCTGCCAGATTCCTCTTGCCTGGCAGCTCCTTTGGGAGGAAAGTTGGCTCTTTTCAAGCAAAATTGGCATTTAGTCACCCAGGACAAATGGGTATTGGACATTATAAACCGAGGTTACAAGTTCTATTTCCATACCATGCCTCCTTTCAAAGGCATGCCAGACATCCCTCCTCGGCAAAGGATAGAGGCTCACAGACAAATTTCTTTACTTCTTCAAATAGGAGCTATACAGCCAGTTCCTCTGTCAGAAGTGGGCCTAGGATTTTATTCTCGCCTGTTTCTAGTCCCAAAGAAAGGAAACACGTGGAGACCAATTTTGGATTTATCTATCCTCAACACTTACCTGGACATTCCAAAGTTCAAGATGCTGACTTTACAACAGCTTTTACCTCTGTTGGGAAAAGATCACTGGATGGTTACTCTGGATCTCAAAGAGGCTTACCTTCATGTTCCTATCAGGCCCAGTTGCAGGAGGTACCTGCGTTTTCGGGCTGGAAATTTACATTATCAGTTCTCTGCATTGCCCTTTGGCTTATCTACTGCGCCCAGAGTGTTCACAAAGGTTCTGGCTCCAGTGATAGCATTTTCCAGACTAAGAGGATTACAGATTTATCCTTATTTGGACGACTGTCTGATTATTGCACAAGAAAAGGACGAACTTCTTCATCATCTACAGTATGTGATGGCAGTGTTAAGATGCCTAGGGTATTCTGTGAATGAAACAAAGTCCAGTCTAGTACCCTCTCAGGACATGTGCTTTCTGGGTGTGAGACTGAATACAGCTTCCCAGATGGCTTTTTTGACCCCGGACAAACAAAGAAGCCTTTCTCTTTATTTCCAGCAAATGTCTCTACGGTCCAGGCTGACTGCAAGGACAGTCCTTCAAGCCTTGGGGTTCATGGCATCTTGTATTCTGGTGCTTCCCAATGCCAAATTGCATATGAGGAAGCTTCAATGGTATCTCAAAAATGTGTGGACACAGCACTGCCAAAATCTAGACACTGTCATTCAGATAATACCTTGCATTCAGAAGGAGTTTTTGTGGTGGGCTCAGGAATGTCACCTAAACAAGGGACTCTCTGTGACCCGGCCAGAGGCGAATCAGATTCTAACGACAGATGCCTCGGACAAGGCTTGGGGAGCACACCTCAATGGAAAATGGGTGCAAAACACGTGGCCTGTCAAACTCCAACATTTGCATATCAACTTGAAGGAAATGTTAGCAGTCCAGTTTGCATTGATGGCTTTCAAAGATTTGCTTCGTCCAGGGCAGGTGTTGATTCAAACAGACAACACTACTGTCATGTGGTACATCAACAAGCAGGGGGGAACCCATTCTTACCCTCTTTGCAGGCAAGCGATGATTCTGTGGGAAACTGCTCTCAATCTACACCTCAATCTTCAGGCAAGGTTTCTACCAGGAGCACAGAACTCCTTAGCAGATGTATTGAGCAGACAAATAGTGGATCCTCACGAGTGGAAATTGGATCCTCATGTATTTCAACAGTTGACAGTGTTATGGGGAACTCCAGACATAGATCTGTTCACTTCTCCACTAAATTACCAGTTGCCAAAGTTTTGCACAAAAATGTTTCATCACACAGCTTGGAAGGTGGACGCTCTATCTTTCAGTTGGAACAATCTGCATGTATATGCCTTTCCACCTCTGCCTCTTCTTCCCAAGGTACTTTTGAAGGCCAGACAAGACAAGCCAACCATGATTTTGATAGCACGGATTGGCCTCGACAACACTGGTACCCACTACTGAGGAGTTTAATACGAGAACCTCCGTGGCCTCTGCCTTTGATTCCGCACCTTTTGTCACAAGAGGACAGTCACTTCCTCAATGTCAAGATTCAGTCTCTGCATCTAACAGCCTGGCATATTCTGTTTTAGACTCTGGAGGGTCTCAGCTTCCACAACAAGTTTTGAATGTTATTTTGGAGGCCAGGAGGCCTAGTACCAGGAAAGTTTACGCTGATAAATGGAGGAGATTTTTATTTGGAGCAAAGGAAAGGACTTTGATGTCTCCAAACCTGATTTAAGTGTTGCTCTTCAATATCTTACTGAATTATTGGACAAGGGTTTGTCTTTCTCCTCAATAAAGGTCCATGCTGCAGCCATTTCTGCTCACTATGATTGTGACCCTCCTTTATTCTCTCATCCTTGGTTTAAGCAATTTCTTAGAGGGGCAAAGAATATAAGACCCCCACGTAGAGCTCCTACTCCTGCTTGGGATCTCAATTTTGTGTTGGAAAAACTTACTCTACAACCTTTTGAGCCTGCAGCTACTGCCGAGTTAAAGTATTTATCATGGAAAACTGCTTTTTTGTTGGCCATTACCTCTGCAAGAAGGGTTTCTGAATTACAGGCCCTCATGGCAGTGGAGCCTTTCCTGATTTTTCATAAGGATAGGGTATCTTTGCGTACTAATCCTTCCTTTATGCCTAAAGTTGTTTCTAGTGTGGCCTTAAATCAAACTATTCATTTGCCTACTTTTTATGCAAACCCCAAAATAAAGGGAGAAAATTTTGCATACTTTGGATATTCACAGGCAGTTGCGTTATTATTTGAGCAGAACCAAGGAGTTCAGACAGTCTCAGCAATTGTTTGTTTCTTTTGCTTTGGGTTCACAGGGTAAACCTGTTTCAAAACAAACTATTTCTAAATGGATTGGGTTTTGTATTTCTTTCTGTTATTCCCATCATGGTAAGGAGATTCCTGCTGGAATCAGGCCTCATTCCACTAGGGCTACTGCTACTTCTACGGCCTTTATAAGGGGTAGCTACAAAGACATATTGGAGGCAGCTACTTGGAGTTCAGTGCATACCTTTTCTAAACATTACCACCTTCCTCTTTATTCTAAGTCTAGGGCTGGATTTGCCACTGCAATTTTACAGGGCATTTTAGCGGCCCCTAATGCTTTATGATTTTTGCCATCCTCCCTTTCCCGTTGCTTTGGGATTCTACCCATAAGTAAGGACTGCAGCAATGTGAGATGAAGAACATAGTACAGTTTTGTACCTACCATAAATGTAGATGTTGAAGATCCACATTGCTGCAGTCAATACCCTCCCTCCTTCCCCTCGGTAGTTTGACTTGGTGCTATGCTTTAGGTGATGGTTGTTGTTGGGCATGTTTTTGGGAGGTATTCTGTTTTTGGCTGTGGCCTTTCTGGTTTGGCCTTCTGACATCTGGGGCAAGAAAAGACTGAGGATATGACGTCGGTCATGCGCCTTTATACCCTGACACTCTGATGTCAGATCTAGGCGCCCATGACCGACGTCAGCCTAATACTTTGGTATTCGGGCCGACCGAGGACAGCGGACTACCCATAAGTAAGGACTGCAGCAATGTGGATCTTCGAACATCTACATTTATGGTAGGTACAAAACTGTACTTTCTGGAGAGCAATCCTTGACTTTTGTTTGTTTTTTGTAAAATTCTTTATTAAAATGTAAGCATTCACAAACATCAGAAACATATTAGAAGTAAACAAAATCAATAACTTCAGTGAAAGAACATTAAAAAAAACATATTTTTCCCAAGCAACTTTGCAGAGCTTATGTTCATCTGATATCTCTCAAAAAAAACATCTTTGTAGACAAACTAAAACTATGTAGTTAGCCAACGTAGCATACCAACCTGGTATATAGTCCACTGCCCTACATTACTATGTATAAGTTCATAGGTTTGTAGGTTCATGGATAGTACTAAGCTAGCTGCCTTTGTGGACCATTTTAAGCCTAGTCAGTCTCCCTTAGTGAGAATCAAACCTGTTGCCTTTGGTCTGTGAGGTAAATACCTTAACTATTATGCCAACCCCAAACTCAGTATGTCTCTCGAGTTGCATTCATCTCATTTCAATAAGTAAACCAGGGAGACCATTTTCTGTTTTGACCAGACTAACCTTACCTGTTGAGTGATCAACTTATTCTTGACATTTCGTCCATCACATCCTGTAACTGATGTGGCTTAAGACTTTTCCATCTCTCAATAATGTTGTCCTTGGCCACTGTCATTAGTAAAAATATTAGTTCGTCATATACAGATGACACAATCTCTTGTTTTTCATTGCCAAGCAAAACAGCATCTAAGAAATTTGTACCTGTTGGGAGCAAATTATTCAACATAACTTGTAGTCTTTTGAACTGTTAGTCCTTATTTGCAGATAGCATCTCCAGCAAGTGTTGTCAGTTGTATGAATATGTAATTTTTGCCTAAGCTAAAGTATAGAACTACTGGTGCAGGGACATCCATATGAAAATTAAAGCTTTCCTGGCCATAGTTGCTTATCGGATCAAATTCTTCTTCCTGGTTCATCATCAATATCCATCCCTAACTGCCTTACCCAGGAGTAAGTAACCTTAATTGTAATCCCCACCCTCAGTCATGAAGGCTTCGTTGAGCATTGCTAATTAGTTCTTTGATTAAACATGGCGCACATCAGGCATGTAATAAGAATAACATTATTTGTGTCCAGTTGTCAGAAGGAGAGTCCATCACATTCTCCCCAAGACGCTGTCCGGTTCGATTCTCAGCTAGAGCGTCTCAATGTGTGGAGATGTGCGTGAATCGGCGTACCTTCGTTGAAGGTTGTGCATCAGGGCTAGTAACGTGGCACGTAAAAATCAACTACCAATCATTAGCGGACCGGAGTTCCGCTGTGGCGACCCCTAACCGGGATAAGCTGAAAAGACACAACAACTGTTTTATTACATTCCATCTGACAAGCTTAATTTAATATAAAATTTCATGTAGCTGTGCCCCATTCCATACATCTGCCACCAGTCCTTATCTGATCATACAAATTTATATGCAGTCTCATTTTTGCCAATAAATACCCAGTTTGGAAGCAAGGCACTGTTTCAAGGAGAAGAGCTTCTTTGTGTCTCATGACTGTCTTCAACAAGACTGATGACTGCTCAAGTAAGGGATTTAGTGTCTCCCTGTGTTTAAGATAATGCCAAAAGCGAACACTTTCCTTCTCGGGCATTTACATTCCAGAGGAAAGAATTATGTTTTTCCGCATTGCTAAACACCACCTCACTTGTATCAAATGCAAAACATTCATCTGGATTGCTCCCAGGGAACTTCCAGGATCAAGGAATTTCACATCCCAATCCTTTGATAGTGTCTGGTTATGTCAGGAAACTCATGGCTTACCTCTCTCTCTCTCTCTCTCAAATAAAATCTTTCATAATATTTTTAGCCGCTGTCAGAAAGTGGATTAATCAATCCCCTGCAAATGATTGAAAAACACATAGGCACAGTGGCAGCAAAAATAAATGTATGGCTTACACCTGCCAGTCTAGTTCCAATGCTGTCTTCATCTATCTTGGAACATCATCCTTTATTCATTTAAGAAGTTCCTCAGTGGTATTTTCTTACAAAGCTGAGAGCCTAGATTTGAAGCATATACCTAAGTATTTAAAATGTTTCAATTTCACAGAAAGAGGGCATTTCCAACGACACATAATTTACTGGCACTACCCACATCTTGTCCTGATTAACTTTATAAAAAGAAAATCTTTCAAGTCTAAAAATGTTCATACAGCCACCCTAGATCTCCTCTGCAGTGAGATAGATACAAGGGTCATCTCCATACAAGGATATTACATTTAGCCTATTGTTTTTATCACTTTATCAATGACCACCTTAATTGTTTCTGTTGAAAGCTCTAACTAGAATGCTGACAGTATAAAGGAGAGGGGATGGCCTTACACAGTCTCTTTAATTAAATGATCCCAAAAGACTCAAATGCATCTTGGACTGCTGTCTGTGACCTTGATATGTTATAATATTGAAGTCACTAGTTTAGTTGGTATTTGTAAGTGTACTACAACCTTCCTCAGGTATGGCCATTCAATCTGTTTGAATGATATTTTGACACTGCCTACTGCCCTGATTCAGCCATTTCTTATCAAAGTGTTCAAGATATTATCAAAAGTTAACTGTCCCCTCACAAAACCAACACTTGTTCCGACCCACAAGACCCGGCAGATGTCTTGGAATTCTTTCAGCTGATGCAGACATAATTTGTAGTCATGACTTAACACAGATGTTGGTCTATAAAAGGGTAGCAGCAAGGGCTTCTGTCCTTGTCTTGGAATCAGATTTTATTATGTCATCTTTCCAAGCCTTAAACAGCCTCCCTTAAGCCAGGATATTAAGTAAATCAACTAGAAACTCCAGCCTTCTCTCACATACAACCCTTCAAACTTCTTGATCAGATGTCTTTTATGCCCATTCCTCACTGTATGGGTCTTGGATCTAACCTGTGATCCGAGCTTGGCCATTTCAAGCTTTGGATCTAGTGTTTAGTTCTCCTCCCCTACCCATAATTCCAAGTGAACGAACAAGCTACCTCAGATCTTGTTTGCTGCTATCAGCATTTGACAGGTCATGGATACTCAGGAGTGTTTGTTGGTATTATTTGGGTTTTTTCCACTAGATAAGTATCTTCTCTTTTTTTCATGTCCTTACATCCTTAGCTACTGTTTTTTCCCCAGTTTATCTTTCCATCTTTCCTTACAAAAAAAAAGATAAATGCTATTATTTTTCTAATACTATACAGTTTCAAAACCTTTTCTGATGATTCTCTTTTCTTTTGCAATTTACCTTTTATTCATGATTGAAAGGATGCCTGAAAATAGTTCACTAGTCTTTTTGTGTGTGTGTGTGTTTATATCTATATATATATATATATATATATATATATATATATATATATATATATATCTGAGTCCATCAACATTTAAAGATAATATAGAAAGTGTCATTGTTAAAAAAAATTATTCACATCTTTTATGTGTAGCAGCTTTTTTCTTAAGTATCTAATAGTTCCAGCTTTTGTGTTGTATGCATACAGTAATGTTTGGCAGGTCGATCTTTTATACAGTTGTTTCTTGTAATATCCATTTGAGCTATGTCACATCTTACAACACTTTTTTGTGTTGTTGAAAGCCCTAAAACAAAAACAAAACAAAAAAAAAATACATCCCCAATACTCCCCTAGAACCAATTAATTCTAACACACAAAACTGTGTACATCTTCAAATTCATCCATCCATACACGACCCCTTTTTCCCATTTTTGCAGATGGAGCCAGGGTGTCACTTCAGTAATGACAGTCCTCTAGAGCCAAGTTTTACACCGGTTTTAAAAAATGTGCAGCTTATTCCCACAAAATTCCAAATTCAGACATACATGACAGCTGCATGAATTTCCTGGGGCCTTCTCATCTAGAAGTTAATTGTTCCATCTGCAAGGCTTTTGTCCAACTAGCCATTGTGGAAAGAAGGAGCAAATTGAATTTAAAGAGACTGTTTCAGCTCACTTCAGGGGGAAAAGCACTCTTCAACATCCAGGAGTCTGCAGCTGTTGCTTTTTCCTATTTTCTATCTTCTAGAAACCAGACAAATCTAAACACTCTGAAAAGGAGAAAAAGAAGATAAAGAAAGAGATGAAGAAAAATTGAAACCTTCAAAAAAGGGGTCCCTTGATCCCAGCATCCTCATCATCTCAGACAGCTAATATCTCCAGACCTTCTGAGCCAGATGCCTTTCTCAGTTCCGATAATTATCAGGTCCATTACTCTGCCCATGTTCTCCCTGAATCCCATCGCCCACAGGCTCTGAACTCCAGCCCTACAGGATAGGGTTCATTATCCTTCGAGAACTCCTCCTGCTTCTCTGAGAAAAGCTAGATCTTCGTGGAGTCTCACTGAAACAGACATAGGTAGGATGATAAGGCATTTACTTTGGACACAGATCCAGTTGGGGATACTTAAGCTTCGACTGCCGTCAAATCTAGTACATCTGTTTCTCCCGGTCATGAGTGAGTGACTCCTTCGGTGATATGACCACTCAGATTGGAATACCTGGATCCAGCTCTTGCACAGAGCAGATCTGTATCAGATCTGAGGCTTCATGCTTCCTTGACTCCTGTGAGTTGTCTAACAAAGTAGGTTCCAAGTCTTTTAGAGCCATTGGAGCCTTAAAGCTGGACTGTTGGTACTGACTCTTGACTGTATGAGATCGGATGTGAAGTTCCTCTAGAGGCATCTGTGCTTGATAGTTCAGCTCTGGCAACAGCCTCCAATCATAGCCAAACTGCTTTTAAGGTTGAGCCACCTTCAAGAGTTTTGACTGTGATGGAGATGATCCACGGAACCATGTCGAGCTTGGCGTTTGATGTTTTGAGAGAGTACTATCTCGGTCTAGAGAGAGGTCTTCCCTTTCAGAGCTGGCTCCAACCTTCCCCCCATAGAACTTCCCAGGGTCTGCAGCTTGCTTTCCTGGTCAACTCAGAACACCCAGTTCAAGAGCAGAGAGCCTTTTTTGCCAAGAGAAATATCTGTTTCCAAGTCCTCCCCTTAATCCTAAAGGAGGAGATTCACAGGAAGCATAAGTGTAAGAGGAGACACTTGGATTCCCCTGGAGAATCCCCAACCACTGACACTGATTTTGATGAGAGAGAAGGTTCTACCCGATCCCCCCTTGAGGACATCTCATTTGGTGAGATTCTTAGATTATTTAGGCAGAAGGAATCTGTTTTTTTTTTTGAGGCTTTCAGTTTTGGCCCAGCTGCTTTGGATGGTTCCCCTGCCTGTGAGATGATCAACTTTTGTCATTAAAACCAGTGCTTCAAGGGTTCCTTCTTGGGGAAGCCTTTCCAATGTTCCTGACTGGTTGCCTGACTGTCACACTGTGGAGGCAGTCGGGGGGGGGGGGTTGTTTATCCCTGAATCCCACAACCTGGATGTCTATTACTCAAAACAGATGGTGCAGAGGATCATAACCAAAGGTTATTTCATTCCTTTTCATACTCTTCTCCCATGCCATTAAAGACTTCCCAATGTACCACCTTCACAAAGAGAAGAAGCTGCTTCAGAGTTAAGGAACCTACTAAGAAATTGAGTCATCCAAGAAGTTCCTCCAGACCAGAGAAGATCTGGAATTTACTCAAGATTCTTTTTAATCCAAAAAGAAAACATTTCCTGTTTAGTGATTACTTGTGTTGTCAATATCAAGGTGCAGGTACTCCATGACTATCGAAGCCAACCATCAACCAAAAAAGTAAAAAAATCAATAAAAAATATATTCTACTTGAACAGCAAAAAACTTTATTCCATGGGTTGTTAGCGCTTTCACGTCTACTCTGGATGCTTCTTCATTGGTTATCAATTAAACAGTTAACCAATGAAAGCCTTTGTATGAATACATAACTATAAAAAGTCAGAAACTTCTAAATAAATAAAAAGTCAGAAACTTATATTGTGAAAATTAAAAATTCAAAATTCAACATTGACACTAAAATGGATGTAGTAAGAGATTATTACTGTTATTAACATTTCAGATGGTAAATAGCATATGAATATATATTATTAAAAACACAAGAGCATATAAAAACAGCATGTGATAAAAAACATTTCAAATATATGAAACTACTGAAAAACTTCTAAAAATACATATTCCTACTAACACCAAGAGACATGAAAAAGTCAAATGTGTAGCAATAAATAACTGCTAATGCTTCAGATGACGACTGACTAGAAAGGGTTTCAGAGTAACCCTCTCATTAAGGCCATGTCCTTCATCTGCTTTCATTCTGATGATCCATTTACATTCTTCCCTTTCAGTGAAGTTACTAACATTGCCTAATCTCAATGTGGTGTGTATCAATTCAATAACTAAGAACTCAAAAGTGTGTGTGGTACCTTGCGATAGAACATGTCTAGCCAGTGCTTTCCTGTCATTCTCCCTGTTGATCACATATAAATGCTCTCTAACCCTTTCCCTCAACGTTCTATTCATCATACCGACGTAGAAAGCCTGGCATTTGGTGCAGACGGCTAAATAAACTATATTCCTTGTCCTACAGTCTGCATAATGATCAAATCTGTATAGCACACCTGTGTCCGAGTGCCTAAAGTTATTCCTGCCCAGTATGTATTTGCACTGATTGCAACTGCGACATGGAAAAGTACCCATTCTAACAGTAAGTGGTTGATCTTGAAGTCGCCTTTCATAACATAACATGTTCCTTAAAGATCTAGTATTCTTGTAGGAAAAACAGGGGTGAGGACCTACAAGTGCTCTGAGCCTATCATCCAGCTGTAGGATACCCCAGTTCTTTCTAATGACATTAGTAATACTCTTATTCTTATTGGTATATGAAAGTACCATCCTCTTTTTACTTAGTAAATGGCTTGCTTTGTTCCACCTGTTCACTAGTTGCTATCCTAATGTAGGGTCTTGTTTCTTCACTGCGTTCTGTTTGTTGCAGGACTGTCAAATCATTGTCATGGTAACCCCTGGTCTTAAAGTCAGCATATAAGCACATCAATTCATTCCTATGTGCTGAATCATCGCTTGTTAGGCGTGAACAGTGTGCTGCTTGATTCTTAACAATGTTCTTGTGTATGTGGGGAGGATGCATACTATCACGATGTAAGTATGTGTTCTTTCTACAGGGTTTCCTATAAATGTTGGTGGTGAAACAACCATTATGCTTCCTGATGGTAACATCTAAGAAGTCAATTTGGTGACATGATCTCTCCCCAGTTAGCCTAAGAAAAGATGTGGTGTTGTTGATGTAACTTAAAAACTCATCTAAGATAGTAACTTCACCACTCCAAACAAAAAACACATCGTCTACAAAACGTTTATAATACTTGAGGTGCTGTGAATAATACTAATTTCCAAAAATATACATAGATTCCCAATAGGCTAGTACAAGGTTTGCATAAGAATTGGCACATGACGTGCCCATTGCTACCCCTGAAATCTGCAGATAATAACCATCACCATATAAAAATACATTATTTTCTAACACTAATTCCATCAGCATGGTGATCATAATCACTTTGTTAGTCATGCCCTTCTCTAGAAGAAAAAGCCTCATGAAGTCTATCCCTATATCATTAGGTATGTAGGTGAATAAAGACTGAACATCTAAGGTCATCATAATGCCATTCTCCAAATATGCATTTTCAACAGCACTCTCAGCTAGAGATTCCAATAGTTGTTTAGTATCTCTCAAAATGGAGAAGGTAGAATCAACTATAGGTCTAAGTTGCTTCTCAATATAAATTGAGATACATTCAGTTAGCCAGCCTCTCCCTGAGACTATAGGTCTGAAGGGTGGATCAGACAATGTCTTATGCACCTTCGGAAGACCTCTGATGATAGGTACCAAAAGTTTTTCAACTAGAAAATAATTATAGAGATCATTGTTATAATATTGGACATCAACAAATCATACAATGAGGCATGGAGTTTACTAATAACCTTGTTTAGATCATACATATGTATCTTTTTATATGTGGTTTCATCCAATAACATTTCTAACATTCTATTATTATAATACACACTATCAAACAACACTAGTGCACCACCTTTATCCGCTGGGCGGATAACTATAGTATCATTGTTTTGTAAACTTTTTAAAGCTGCTGTTTCATTTGTGCCCTCGCAAGGGGTAGACATTAGTGAGTTAATAGTACAATTAAAACTTTTTACTAGGGGTTTAGCACTTGATTTATTTTATGACAATGAAAACACTGAGACAAGGGATATAGTAATTAATAATTTTAAGAAACCTTCATGCTTTGTGCCAGAATTGCATCCGCTTTTAGAAAGTTTTGAGAAAGTTTGTTGCAATGATTTTTATATGTTTGAACAAACAGGTTTCAAGTCAGAATTTTACAATTTAAGCCAACAAGAAACAGCAGCTTTGTATGATATGTTGATGTCCAATATTATAAACAATGATCTCTATAATTATTTTCTAGTTGAAAAACCTTTGGTACCTATCATCAGAGGTCTTCCGAAGGTGCTTAAGACATTGTCTGATCCACCCTTCAGACCTATAGTCTCAGGGAGAGGCTGGCTAACTGAATGTATCTCAATTTATATTGAGAAGCAACTTAGACTTATAGTTGATTCTACCTTCTCCATTTTGAGAGATACTAAACAACTATTGGAATCTCTAGCTGAGAGTGCTGTTGAAAAAGCATATTTGGAGAATGACATTATGATGACCTTAAATGTTCAGTCTTTATTCACCTGCATACCTAATGATATAGGGATAGACTTCCTGAGGCGTTTTCTTCTAGAGAGGGGCATGACTAACAACAAAGTGATTATGATCACCATGCTGATGGAATTAGTGTTAGAAAATAATGTATTTTTATATGGTGATGGTTATTATCTGCAAATTTCAGGGGTAGCGATGGGCACGTCATGTGCCAATTCTTATGCAAACCTTGTACTAGCCTATTGGGAATCTATGTATATTTTTGGAAATTAGTATTATTCACAGCACCTCAAGTATTATAAACGTTTTATGGACGATGTGTTTTTTGTTTGGAGTGGTGATGTTACTATCTTAGATGAGTTTACATCAACAACACCACATCTTTTCTTAGGCTAACTGGGGAGAGATCATGTCACCAGATTGACTTAGATGTTACCATCAGGAAGCATAATGGGTATTTCACCACCAACATTTATAGGAAACCCTGTAGAAAGAACACATACTTACATCGTGATAGTATGCATCCTCCCCACATACACAAGAACATTGTTAAGAATCAAGCAGCATGCTGTTCACGCCTAACAAGCGATGATTCAGCATATAGGAATGAATTGATGGGCTTAGATGCTGACTTTAAGTCCAGGGGTTACCATGGCAATGATTTGACAGTCCTGCAACAAACAGAACGCAGTGAAGAAACAAGACCCTACATTAGGATAGCAACTAGTGAACAGGTGGAACAAAGCAGGCCATTTACTAGAAGTAAAAAGAGGATGGTACTTTCATATACCAATAAGAATAAGAGTATTACTAATGTCATTAGAAAGAACTGGGGTATCCTACAGTTGGATGATAGGCTCAGAGCACTTGTAGGTCCTCACCCCTGTTTTTCCTACAAGAATACTAGATCTTTAAGGAACATGTTATGTTATGAAAGGCGACTTCAAGATCAACCACTTACTGTTAGAATGGGTACTTTTCCATGTCGCAGTTGCAATCAGTGCAAATACATACTGGGCAGGAATAACTTTAGGCACTCGGACACAGGTGTGCTATACAAATTTGATCATTATGCAGACTGTAGGACAAGGAATATAGTTTATTTAGCCGTCTGCACCAAATGCCAGGCTTTCTACGTCGGTATGATGAATAGAAAGTTGAGGGAAAGGGTTAGAGAGCATTTATATGCGATCAACAGGGAGAATGACAGGAACGCACTGGCTAGACATGTTCTATCGCAAGGTACCACACACACTTTTGAGTTCTTAGTTATTGAATTGATACACACCACATTGAGATTAGGCAATGTTACTAACTTCACTGAAAGGGAAGAATGTAAATGGATCATCAGAATGAAAGCAGATGAAGGACATGGCCTTAATGAGAGGGTTACTCTGAAACCCTTTCTAGTCAGTTGTCATCTGAAGCATTAGCAGTTATTTATTGCTACACATTTGACTTTTTCATGTCTCTTGGTGTTAGTGGGAATATGTATTTTTAGAAGTTTTTCAGTAGTTTCATATATTTGAAATGTTTTTTATCACATGCTGTTTTTATATGCTCTTGTGTTTTTAATAATATATATTCATATGCTATTTGCCATCTGAAATGTTAATAACAGTAATAATCTATTACTACATCCATTTTAGTGTCAATGTTGAATTTTGAATTTTTAATTTTCACAATATAAGTTTCTGACTTTTTATTTATTTAGAAGTTTCTGACTTTTTATAGTTATGTATTCATACAAAGGTTTTCATTGGTTAACTGTTTAATTAATATGTATTTAAATACAGAAGTGATGAAGTGTTTATTATTAAAGTCTGAAGAAGCGTCCAGAGTAGACGTGAAAGCGCTAACAACCCATGGAATAAAGTTTTTTGCTGTTCAAGTAGAATATATTTTTTATTGATTTTTTTACTTTTTTGGTTGATGGTTGGCTTCGATAGTCGTGGAGTACCTGCACCTTGATATTGACACTTTTCGTTTGGGGACACAGCAGGTACCTTACCCTGAGAGATCTCTGCCTATTTATTATTACTTGTGTTGTCGTCATAATTTTTTTTGTCCTGTCCATTTTGTTTTGAGCAGACTATATCTATGACTACTAATGTCCTCAGTTCCTGCTCATCCATCTTCAGAATTTTGTTCCCCTGATGTTCTTCGTGTTTCACTGTTGCAGTCATCACACTTGGGTTATCCTGCCAGGGGTAGCCCTGGCAGGATAACCAAAGTGTGATGACTGCAGCAGTGAATATCACTCGAACATCTACATTTATGGTAAGTGTACACAGCTGTACTTTCTTACATTACCTCGATTTGGGCTCTCATTTTGTATGCAGTCTTAATTTTCAACCCATCCAAATGCCTTAGAAGCATTTCACTTCTATCCGTTTTCATTTGAACCTATTCCTAGAAGATCTGTTTACACCTTTTACAAAAGGTATATTGGTGCAAATATGCAAGAGACAACCAGCACTTCCTTTGTAATGCTAATGATGGTATAATTAATTCCAATTCAACCAGGGCATGATCCAATATTACTGTATACAGTAGTACTGTTGGAGGAAACTCTGAATAACATGTCCCCAGGTGTTCAGTATTAATAAAAATGTTTCTTGTGTAAAAAAAAAAAAAATCTTTATTAAATTTCATGCATGACATAGGCAAGCATACATTTATATGAATGAAAACAAACCATATTGACATAATTTTAGTTGCAAACATTGTACATCACAAGACATAATTTTAGTTGCAAACATTATACATCACTTACAAGCTATCTGGTCATTGTCAGCCAAACATTACATAGCTCAGTCAGATCCTGCCTTCTTTTAAACCTCATTCCTCCTGCAAACATATTGTTCCCACAGTTCCCATTTTTTTCTATGTAATTTGCTCATACCCTTTTATGTTTGTTGTTTGTTTGTCTTTCGGCTTTTCCCGGTTAAGGGTCGCCACAGCGGAACTCCGGTCTGCTAATGATTGGCAGTTGGTTTTCATGGTGTCGAGTTGCCAGCCCAACCTTCAACGAAGGCACGCCCATTCAGCGCATGTCTTTCGAACGCCCACTCGACCACTGGGAGGACATGCAGACTCCACACAGAAGGCACTCCCAACCCAAGCCGAGAATCGAATGGGAGAACCTCTTGCTGTGAGACAACAACACTACTGCTGCACACTGCTGCACCACCGCGGAAGTCGCTCATACCCTTTTATAAGGATCCAAATTGCAGTTTTCTCTCTGGTACTATATTCAGTACTTCCAGCACAGTTGGTTTAGACTTTGATTTCTATTTTTTAGTAATTGCTTTTTTGCCAGCCACTGTGACTCCGTAAGGCCTTAATATGTCTAGACAATTCCAATTTTGTATCATAGCTCAAAAAAAAAAAAATATTTCCTTAGTTACACCAGTTTGCTTACCCATTATCTCTGACAGAGTAATCTGCAGGGAATCATTAGTCTGCCAGCTCATTACACTCCCAGAAAATTTATTCTCAATTACCTCTTTCTTCCCCATCACGCCTTCAGCATTTGCTGCCTATCTGAGGAAAAATTCTTTGAGTCTGCTTGGGGGATAAAAATACCAATGTAATCACTTCCAAGCAAAGATCCTACATTTTCTAGACTTTGTTGCATATTTGGGAGACGTACATGTATCTCCCCATTGTTTCTTTGTGAATAGCTTATCCAGTCTCTCTTCCTAATCTTTTCTAACCTTCTCTGATTGATTATTGTAGTTATCATGCAATGTTTTGTATGCTGTACTAATATTTCCTTTTCTAACGGCAGCATCTGTTCTCGATTCTACTAAAATCTCTACCAGTGCTGATCTTTCACTTAGGATCCCCCCCATTTCTTTCTCTTTGCCTATACTCCATCAGCCCTTGATAGGGAAGACGATTTCTAGCCTGCATTCCAAGTAAATTCTTGGCCTCTTCCCATTCTATTACCTTTCCATCTGTAAATTACTTCTACAAATACCTTGGTTTTTTTTCCAGTTTTCTCCAATAAATTCCAGTTCCCTCTTGCCTGTTGTCTGTATCCTTAATTGAGTCATCCCTATCTAGCAGAATTTCCTTTCTCTATTCCCCTGTTGGCTTAGTTCTTAGAATACATTCTGCTACTTTATGAATTTAATATTCTGTATGGTTAATGTTGTTCTCCTTAAGGATCTGCATCCAAAATCTGTCTCTATGTATATGAGCCTTAACAGTGTAGCTTTGAAGTACTCCTTCAAGTTAGGCAATCGCAAACTGGCTTGTTCTATTGGAAGAATCATCTTATCCAAATTACCTCTTGCCATCTTCCCTCCCAAATGAAATCCTTCAGCTCTTTATTAAATGCTATCCATAGCTTCTCCTCTGGTTGATAAAAATATGCCTGACCTGTGTGTAAAACTAAAGGGACTAAAAATATTTTAACTGCGTGTATCTTGTTATCCCTATGCATGTAACAGAGCTTCCAGTTTCTCAATGTTTGTATTATCTTTTGTTTAGTCTCTTCCCACATATCCTTAGCTGCCACATAGAATCCATTTTAATCCATACTCCTAAGTACTTCATTTTATCATGTCCCCATAAATACGGATGTACCAATTTGTGTTTGGGTACATAATTTACAGCTATTGCCTTTGTTTTAACTTCCTTAATTTCTTATCCCGAAAAGATTTGAAACTGCCTCAAAATGTTCCACAACACTGAAATGTCCTTTTCTGGTTTTATCAGGTATAAAATATCATCTGCAAATAGAGCCAACGTTTCATGACTACCATATCAATTATATCCATGAATTTCTTCTGAGTCCCTTATTTTCTTTGCTAATGGTTCCAAATATAATGCAAATAACGAAGGGGTAGAGGAGACCCCTGCCTGGTTCATCTGCTCAAACAGAAATTATCAGAGAGAAACCCATCCACTTTAATTTTAGCCTCTGATCCATCATATACCCTCATAATCAACCTTATAATTTTATCAGGGAATGCAAATGCTTCCTTTGTCCTGCTGATAGTCTCCCAGCTTACTCTGCCAAATGCTTTCTCTGCATCAAAACTCACCAACAGTGACATTTTCTTATATTGTGCTTCCATCAAGATCATGAGTGTTCTATTAATATTGTCAGATGTTTGCCTCCCCTCCACAAAACCACATTGATCCATATCTATCAATTTTTGGCATCACATTTGTCTTTCTTTTAGCCATTATTGGCATAAACCCTATGTAATCATGATTTAGGACTGAAGTGTGCCTGTATGAAGCTGGAGCTGATAGGTATTTACCCTCTTTAGTTATTACAGCCAGCACAGCTTTCTTCCAGGATGTTGATGCTTCTCCTTTTGAAATGCTGTTAAAAAAAACCTTCCAGATCTTCAGATTTTTCCCTCCTAGCTTCCAAATTTCCACAGGAGTACCATCTACTCCTGTGGACTTTCCTGTGGAATGGTTATATACATCACCATTTTTCACATCTCCTCCTATCGTAACTGTTAGTAATTGAGCCTTATCTACCTCTAACCTTAGTATATTTAATTCTTCCATAAACATTTCAATTTGTACATTTTCCTGATATCCATATTTCTCTCCTTTATGCAAACTTTCATAAAATTTCCAAAATATTTCTAGTACCTCTAGAGCTCTTGTTAGCTTCCTTTTTAAAGGCTCTCTAAGCTTGGCAACAACCCTTTCTACTTTCTGTTGCCTGAGTTGGTATGCTAAAACTTTTTGTGCTCTGGAGTTATTCAAAAAAAAAAAGCAACGTTGCTTAACAGCAATCTTTCTAAACTCATGCACATTATTACGGTAATCCGTGTTTAGCATTCTGCAATTGCGCCTCCTCTTGTTCTTCGAGAGTCCCCCTATTCTGCAGTCCTTTAACATTTTTCAGTCCTTCTAAGTAATTCTTGTTACCACTTAACCATCCCCCCCCTTTTTTTATTTCCACCCTATTTTTAAACTCCACTTTAATTTTTATCCTGTTGCCTAGTTATATTTTCAGAAGAAATTTTTATCTTCTTTAATAACTCCCAAATCATTTCAACTAACCATCCCTCAAATTTCTCTCTTTTTCAGCAGACAGCTGGGAAAGTGCCAGTATCTCATTTTTATTTATCACCCTGTGTTTTTATTTCGAAGATTCAAAGAAATTTTATTGGCATTTAGGACCACACAAGTACAGCCTAAACAAAATTACAAATGTCAGCCCACGAGAGAAATGCAGTGCAAATGACATAGATACAATGTTATCAAAGAATAACATAAGAAAATAACACATATGATATACAAGAGGTAGTTCACATTACATAAACACATTCAGTACCTGTTATCCAGTGATAAATAATACCCACCACCAGACCCCTACACTGTTAAGATAGAGAATAAACAGAGACAAGTGAATAGCAGCTGTTTAGTTACCATATTGCACTTGTTAACCTTAGTCATGACTCAGTATAGCCATCATATTGCGTAATAGTAATGCTCAGAGCAGCAGGATTAAATGAAAAAAGAGGCTTCAATGTATCTGGTATTATGGTTGGTGTTCGTATTTAAAAGTCTCACAGCTGTAGGATACAAACTGTTTCTGAATCTGGTAGTCTTGCAGCAGAAGCTGTGGTACCTCCTTCCAGACGCAAGTTTTGAGAACCAGCTGTGGGCCGGATGGGTTGAATCAGCAAGTAATTTTATATGTTCTCTTTCTTGCTCTTGTAAAGAAATGCTCTTGAATAGAAGGAAGGTTTGTGCCCATGATTTTCTCGGCCACCCTCTGTAGTTTCTTCTTCTCAGCAACTGTACATTTGCCGAACCATGCTATGAAGTTGCTAGTGAGGATGCTCTCGATAGCTCCCCTGTAAAAAGTGGTATGAGCAGACGGAGCCTGGTTTTTTTGAGCTTTCTCAGGAGGTGAAGCCTCTGTTGAGCCTTCAAGACTAATATGGTTGGTATTAGCAGCTTAGGAGAGGTTGTCAGAGATATGAAGGCCCAGGAACTTGGTTGTTTTAACTTTCTGTACTACCTCCCCTTTGATAGTGAGTGGTTGGTGAACTGTTGCCTTTCTCCTAAAGTCCATAATCATTTCTTTGGTCTTATTAACATTCAGGTCCAGATTGTTCTGTCACACCAGGCAATCAGTGTTCACCTCATCCCTGTAGTTATGTTCATTTCCACCGCTAATGAAACCCATGACTTGTGGTATTGTCAGTGAATTTTATAATATGGTTTGATTTATGTTTTGCAGTGCAGTCATGGGTGAGGATGGTGAAGAGCAAGGGGCTTGAGCACACAACAGTGGGGAACACCAGTATTCAGTAATATGTGCTGAGAGGTGTTGTTTCCAGTGCATGTCCACTGGGGTCTACCAGTCAGTTATTATTGGTGCTTGATCTCAATTAGTTATTGGATCCATATCAAAACTTTCAATTAAATGCACATGGCTGTGAAATTTAAGTTCTGACAAGCCTAGCCCAATTTTTGTAACTTGAGGAATAATATATAAATTCACTCTAAACTCCTCCTACTGAATTCACATTTTCCATGCCAAATAATTTCATAAATTTCTTAAAAATCTACTTACCTTTGTTGTATTTTCCCTTCTGGCCCCCCTGACACATCTTCACTGCTGCAAATCAAATTCCAGTTCCCTCCTATAAGTAATATCCCTTGTTGAGTGCTGATTATTATTCCAGAATTTTCTTAAGCTCCATTATAGCAGTTTTAGGTGGAATATAAACACATGCCAGTGTAATCATCCTCCTTTGCCAGTAGCCCCTTAGTACTACAATTCTACCGTTATTTTTTTTTATCCTCTTCTGTTACTATTGAAGCTCCACTTGCAATTAATGCAAGTACCTCTCTTTTCCTTTATCCTAGGTATTCCACTGAATAACTTTCAAGAAAACCTTTTTTTTTGTCAAATTCACATGTTCATTTCTTTCCATATGTGTCTGCTATAGCATAGCTATTTCCACTCTACATTTTTAATATAGTTCGCTACTCTTTTTTTATATATCTGAGTCCATTAACATTTAAAGATAATATAAAAAGTGTCATCATGTTAAAAATGTCCACCTTTTATGTGTAGCAGCTTTTTGTAAGTATCTAATATTTTGAGCTTTTGTATTGTATGCATACAGTAATGTTTGGCAGGTTGATCTTTTATACAGTTGTTTCTTGTCATATTCATTTCAGCCTATGTGACATTTTACAAAACTTTTTTGTTTTATTGAAAGCCCTCAAACAAAGAAATACATTCCCAATACACCCTTAAAACCAATTAACTTAATCCTAACACACAAAATATGTAATCTTCAAATCCATCCATCCACAACCCCTTTTTCCCATTTTTGCAGATGAGTCCAAGGTGTCCCTTCATTAATGACAATCATCTACAGCCAAGGTTTACACCGCTGGGTGGCTAGTCCTGCCTCAGTATTTCTTCCACACTACACACTTGCACCTGTGGACAATTTAGTGTGTCCAATCCATTTACTGCATGTCTTTGGAATGTGGGAAGAAACTCACGTAAACACAGGGAGGACATACACACTCCACATAGAAAGTATCCCAGCTGAGACTCAATCTGGGGAACCTCGTGCTGTGAGGTGACAGCACTGTCTGCTGTGCCATGAAAGATTTATCCTCCTAATAGGAACAATTGTCCCAAACTGACAGCCACACACTTGGACTTGGGTTAACCTAAAAGAAAGGTTATCCATGCTAAGACGCATGGTACAGTCTGTGCTTTTACTAAGTGCTGTCTGGTTATGTCTTATCTTTATTACTCTCCCAGATTGGGAAACACATGAGTGCTTTCAGAAAAGTCTCTCTTAGCCATTGAAAGAAAGTATTAATTTTTTATTGTACTTTTATCAGATTGTCTCCTTGGAGACATGAGGACCAGATACAGAGTTGCTTCTACAGGCATTTATTATTTTCTAGAGGAAAGCTTTATTATATTCAGTATTCTTTTTTATTTACTTTCTCTTAAAAAATATTGCTAGTTCAAGTCAAGAGCCTTAATCTAGTCATTCCCTTATGCAGGATTGAGAAAAAGCACATAATTTTTTCTTGTACCATGCTCTTTTGATCAGACTTTTTTTTTCTTTTTTTTCTTTTTTTTTTTTACATTGCACTGCATACATTTCTTAAAACTGAACAAGAGGAAAGAATAAAAGAAAAAAAAACAGGGGCAAGTGTATACATTGCACTCAAAAATAACTGAGAAAACTTTACTTTATAGCATGCAAATTATATCTTGGACTGTAAGAATAGTACTGTTAAGAACAAAATTTTGTTTTACATACAGTTAACTTTTTCAATCCTCTTCCCCAGTCCTAAGTGTTCTTTCAAACATTAATGGCATGAAGTGGAGCATATACTTTAGAGTCCCCTACAAGTTTAAAAAAGTCAAGAAAGTCCAGTATTTCCAGGTTTTCTTTTTTTGTCATGTTTCACAAATATAATTAATGCTTTGTAATCCCATATTTATTTTACATTGTCTGAGTTACTGGTTTTATTTCATCTCCATCTCCCAGATCCTGTCTCTGCTTAATTTCCATTTTGTTCTCAGTTCTTCTGGTGAACTCTTGTGTTTTTTTATGTTTCTCAAGCATTTTCTGTTGAAACATTGGAAAAGGTTTCACTGGCATAGTCTCTCTGTGGTCCTTATTACCAGAAGAGCAAGAAGTCAGAATCTTTCTGTTTCACAGCTCACTTTTTGTTGGACAAACTTTTGTATTTCCTCTTTAACATGTTCTGCACCAAAAAATGATTTTGTTGCTCTAGGAAAGAATATTCTGAAGATAGATTAGTACAGCAGCTTGAATTTCACACCTGCTTCTAGACATTCCCTTATTAGTGGAATAAATTTACTCCTCTTCTGCCTGGTGTAGAGTGAATAATCATTTTCCACAAACACTCTGTCTCCCACTTTTAGTGCTTTATCCTTCTGCCACAGTTTTGTCAGAATCATCTCCTCCTGCTGGTATGATTGTGTCTTTACTATTAAAGGGCTAGGTTGCTTTCTCTTGGACATTTTTGAAGCATACACACAATGTGCCCTTTCGATTAATAGCTCCTGCTGTGGAATACCAATCCAGTTGCTTATTTGTGCTTTCATAAAATTAATAATGTTTTCTTCCAGCTGCTCTTCTGTAGCAGAAAATCACAGGTGTTTCGTACATGCTCTGTCCTGTAATTCTATCATTTTTTGAAACATCTCTTTCTGAGCAGTTTCATTCAGCCAGCCTTTTCTTCGTTTCAACCTTTAATTTTTGCAGTTTTATCACCTCATCTGAATATCTTTTTAAAGCTTGTTCCATTTTTTTCCAGCCTTTTATTACATGAGTTGATACACTCCATCAGTGTTTTGTTTATTTTAATCAGCTACGAGTATATTTTAATTGTTTGTTTTTGTAGGTTACTGGAAGTCATGTCTTGCGCACCATAGCTGGAGCTTGCACTGCTTTTGGCTCAACTGCTGTAGAATTCTTCCGAGTCATTGTTTTTTTTTTTCACCTTTTGTTATTGATTTTCTTTCATGTTCTTTGAATTTCTTTTTTGCTGACATCCAGGCATTACACTTACTAGCCAGTTACTGAAATTTACCAAAAATTTGAACAGACTTGCTCCCACTTCTGAGTTTCTGTTTTCACACCGCGAGAGCTGAAATTAAGCTGTTACTGAATGTGCAGCCATCTAGGAAGTCCCATATTAATGTAAATGTTATACGTTTTAAACAGTCTGGTGCCTGTGCAAATGATAAGTAAGAATGAAGATCAATAACAGAGTCATTGCTGTATCTACCAAACGCATTACTTTTGTGTTGGTATTAACACACCTACCCAATTCAAGAAGATGAAGTCATCCTTGTGACCTCTGAGCATTCATTGTATTTGTTGCAGTATTGCAGTTTCCCTTGTATATTTCAAATTACTCCTGAAATGACATACCAGCAGATGTAAGTGCTCAGAATTCTCTTTGTATAAACCTTGAGGTAAGGTATTCTTTGAAAGTCACATATCTTCTCCTTCTGCATATTGTATTTAGACCTACATATCAATTGCAGAGATCTCTCAATATATCAAATATTTTAATTTAATATTCTCTAGCCAGTGATAGTGGTACACCTCTCGTACTTGCACAGCCTGATAACTGGATCCCATTACTGTCTAATTAGATATATCCCCCTGACCCCATCCAGTCGGGTCTTCAAGACTGCCACAGCAAGGTAGCTTTCTTTGATATGCCCAATATCTGTTAAAGTGGTGTATACCACTAGCATTTCCTGTAAACAACTTTGTTTACCTCAGCAAAATCATACTGATTAACTTCATTTAGTAATTAGACAAAGTTTTAAACTCCAAACTCTTATCATTTCCTTGTAATACCATTGGCACATAATGTCAGGCTATGTGTTGTACTTCAGTACCAATCTTAAAATCAAAATTGTTATAGGTTGTGGCATTGATACTGACAATTGTAGTCATATTTTGCTTCTCTCATTACATAATCACCTACACTATTAAACTTTTTACTCGGTAGAATATAAAAACATCATTCTACATAAAAGCGGTTGTACATTGTCTCCAGTGAGCAGGTACTAATCCTGCAATTCGGCTCTCTGAATAAATCCATTTCCCAGACATGCCCATGACTGTAACACAGCTGCTGCAAGATATCTGCAAATGAAGTACACGAAAACTGTTTCCTCCCCCATTTTATTCCCAGTAAAGCTCCAGAAGACAGCATCCCTGCCCCAGCATTCTTCTGAAACCTTAGCAAAGTCCTCCAAGCAAATCATACATTTAATCCCCTTGCCATAGTATTGTGCACCCTGTTCCCCTCAGTAGAGTTGAACAGATCTATAGTTTGCAGTTGCTGCAGTAGCACGTCAAAGTCAGCTCTGTCAGATCCGCTGAGGCCCTGACTCAGATTTCCTGATACTTTTAAGGTTTCCTGCTCATGTCTCTGAGCCTTTAATCAGTTAGGGTGAAAGATAAGCTTCTCATTTATCATGTAAGAAAAGCAGCTCATAGAAAGGCAATACAGTTCAGCTACCAATTAACGCTGTCAGTCTGTACAATACCACCAAACAATAAGTGAGGCTGAGAGACATCTACTACTGGGCCTTTTAGATCCCATGATCATCCAGTGCTTTCCAAAGCATCTGTTTAGAGTAGCTAATTGAAAACTAGTGTAGTCACTTTCTGGAATTAGCAGCACAAAATTATTGTTCTGTAAGCTGAAAAAGGAAGTGCAGATGGCTTAAGTTTGTTACTGCCAGTACATCTCATGTAAACCGGAAACCTTTCCCTTGGTAAGCATTGCTACATAATTATTGTGAATTTCTTTTTCCTTTCAGCTGATTTATTTTCCAATGTCCTAATTTGGTTAAAGATTGGAAAAGACTTCTGGCCTAAAAAATGTCTATATTTAAAACTGCCTCTTACTGACTGGAAGCATAACCTGTGCATGCCCTTCTACTAATAAGGGTCTTGTCTGATTTAGTTCCAAGGGGCTGATGTAGGTTAGAGCAGCCTGAGGGTCTGTGAAAGTTATCTTAATCAGCTGGAAATGGCAACTTCAGAGATGCTAGGTAAACTAACTTGAAACAGACTTGCGCTAAACTAGTAAAAACTGAAGAATTTTCTAGAATCACAGAGTGGTATTCATATAGATGAGCTACGGTCTCCAACTTTATGCAGTTTGCATGACATTAGCTACGGTCTCCAACTTTATGCAGTTTGCATGACATTCCAGATAGCTTTCAAAATCTTCTCCTTGATGGCATACATTTCCAAACTTAAAATGTTATGCGGAGTTCTTTTACTGCTAAGACTATTGCTAGGGATATAAATCGTTTGGGTTCACTTTGCTTGAATAAAGCAGAATAGAATAAAGTCAGACTATTTTCCTAAGTGTTGCTGAACAAACAACGCACAACCCACTCCCTCCATTCTCTCTGGCACTCCCACATTTTGAATATTCTTTTTCAAGTCTGTGTCCTCTGCATCAGTCTGGCATTTCTGTATGGTTTCCACCATAGCCTCCAGAATGGCCATCTTCCCTTCAGCATTTTGTTCTTGCTGTCCAGAGACATCAGCATATCTATACAATCTTACTTTCCTTGCAGTAATTCTAGACATGAACTATTTCATTTTTTTTGTTTACATTCTCCCTTTTTTCCCCCTCCCCAGCAGAAGTTCACTTATGATGCCACTACATCTAATTGGCCCATTCCTTCTATGGACATTCCCGGGCTAGGTGGGATCCCTATGGCCCTTTCATTCCTGGACCAGGAAGCTCTGTTGGCTTACCTGAGAAAAAAATTGTCTATGGTCTTCTTGAGATATAAAAAATACATATGCAAGCACTTCCAAGCAAAATTCCTAAACCTTCTCGTCTTTGTTGGGTACTCGAGAGCTCGGCAGATGTCTTCCCATTATTCATTTGTAAAAGTCTCCATTCTCTTTTCATAATCTTTTCTAACTTTCTCTGATTGTTTCTTATAGTTATTATGCAATATTTTAAATATCCTAATTATCCATTTTTAACAGCAGATTCTATTCTAGGCTCAACTAAAATCTCTCCCAGGGCTGGTCTTTTGGCACTGTCGTATCCCTTTCTTTTTGCCTGTACTCTGTTATCCAACTGTGGAAGGGAGGGTAGTCTGTAACCTGCATTCCACACTTTATCCCTGTCTATTACTTTCCCTCCCTTGTTATATGCACCCAGTATCTTGGTTTGTTTGCCAGTTTCCTCCAGTAAATTCCAAACTCCCTCTTACCTATATTCTGTTTCCCTACTTGCAGTCATTCCTTTTGGGGAAACTTCCTTTTTCTATTCCTGTGTTGGCTTAGCTCTTAGAATATTTACATCTACTTTATGAATAAAGTACTGTGTTTGGTTGTTATTCTCCTTAAGGGGACCTGCATTTAAAATCCTGCTTTCTCCTTGTTCCTCTGACTCCCGCACCCTGTCTTCATCATAATCCCTTTCTACGTTTTATTTGTAAACTTATGCTTATGTTATATGAACCTTTAAATCAGGTTATTATAAACTACCTTACTCAGTTAGGAGAAAAACGTATCCCACTTAACTGTTATCTTCCCTTCCCAGATAAATTCTTTCAACTCCTCTTCCACAACTTCTCTGATTGATAAAAATACTGTAAAGGGGCTAAAAACATTTTACTGCCTGTATCTTACTATCCATATCCATAATCAAGAGCTTCCAGCTTATCCATTTTTGTATTAACTTTTGTTTATTGTCTTCCCAATATTCCTGCTGCCATAACTTCATCTTGTCATGCTCCCATAAATATGGGTATTGTAAATCCAAGTCATGTGGAGCTACATCATTTAAAACTGTAGTCTGTTTTATCTTCATTTATTTTACAACCTCGAAAAGACTTGAAACTGTCTCAAAATGTT